>NC_052155.1:54576314-54726371 GCF_902713615.1 Scyliorhinus canicula | reverse complement strand
CCACCCCCCCCCCCCCCCCAGGCTAGGACCCCTCCCAGCCGCGTTACTCCCTCCGTAGCACTCCATGAGCCAGCTCCCCGGCAGCTCCCGCCACACACCGGTAACACCCCCCCCCCCCCCCCCACCCCCGGGCTAGGACCCCTCCCAGCCGCGTTACTCCCTCCGTAGCACTCCCATGAGCCAGCTAACTTCTGCTGCCCCCGGCAGCTCCCGCCACACCTCCGACCCCCCCCCCCCCCCAACGTGGGGCTACTCCTCCCCCAGACCCATCAGCAGACCCTCCTCCTCCCCCTCCCGCTCTTGCGCAGGAAAAAAGCCCACACTTCTCAGCTCCGACCCCGCCCCCATCCACCCTCAGCGCAGGAAACAGAAGAGAAGCCCGCGTTTCCCTCTGCCCGACCCCACCCCCGCAAAAAAAGACAGCACCCCACCCACCCTAGAAACAACCCACAACCAGCTTAATACAGCATGAAACAGCATAAAACAGAGACCCTTCCCACCCAAAGTTAACACAGTTATTTACAAACCCCCGACCCTCAGTCAGAGTCCAACTTCTCGGCCCGTACAAAGGCCCACGCCTCCTCCGGGGACTCAAAATAAAAGTGCCGGTCCTTGTAGGTGACCCACAGACGTGCCGGCTGTAACATGCCAAACTTCACACTCTTTCTGTGGAGCACCACCTTCGTCCGGTTGTAACCGGCCCTCCGCTTGGCCACCTCTGCACTCCAGTCCTGGTAGATCCGCACTACCATGTTCTCCCACTTGCTGCTCCGCTCCTTCTTGGCCCACCTAAGCACGCACTCTCGGTCAACGAACCGGTGGAACCGCACCAGCACCACCTGTGGAGGCTCATTCGGTTTGGGCCTCCTGGCCAGTATTCTGTGGGCCCCCTCCAGCTCCAGGGGCCCCTGGAAGGACCCAGCTCCCATCAGCGAGTTCAACAGGACGACCACATAGGCCCCCAGGTCTGACCCCTCCAGCCACTCCGTGAGGCCCAGGATCCGCAGATTTTTCCGCCTCGACCGGTTCTCCATCTCCTCAAACCACTCCTGCCACTTCTTGTAGAGCGCCTCGTGCATCTCCACCTTTACCGCGAGGGCCGCGGCCTCATCCTCTCTTTCGGAGGCTTGTTGTTGGAGCTCCCGGATCTCCACCCCCTGGGCTGTCTGCATCGCCAGCAGCTTGTCCGTATTCGCCTTCAGCGAGTCCAGCAGCTCCACTTTGAGCTCCTGAAAACAGCGCTGGAGAGTCTCCTGCTGCAACTGCGCCCACTGCCTCCATTCCTCGAGGCCTCCGCCGGCCGCCATCTTGATTCTCTTCCCCCACTTTTTCTCAGGCGCTGCCACCGCTCTTCTGCTGGCCCCGCTCCTGGTCAAGACCATAGACCACTGGGGATCCGCTGCAGACACCTTCCCACGTCGGGAACCGTCGAGCAAGTACCGCTGGGGGCCCTTAAAAGAGGCCAAAAGTCCATTCCTGGCGGGAGCTGCCGAACGTGCGGCTTAGCTCCGGATAGCCGCAACCGGAAGTCCCTAACTAAGGTTCTATACAGCTGCAACATGACTTGCCAATTCTTATACTCAATGCCCCAGCCAATGAAGGCAAGCATGCCATAAGCCTTCTTGATTACCTTCTCCGCCTATGTTGCCCCTTTCAGTGACCTGTGGACCTGTAGAGCTAGATCTCTCTCTCTGTCAATACTCTTGAGGGTTCTACCAATCACTGTATATTCCCTACCAGATTTGACCTTCCAAAATGCATTACCTCACATTTGTCCAGATGAAATGAAAAATGAAATGAAATGAAATGAAATGAAAAATGAATATCTCTCTGCCCAAAAATGAACATCTCTCTGCCCAAGTTTCCAAACGATCTAAATCCTGCTGTATCCTCTGACGGTCCTCATCGCTATCCGCAATTCCACCAACCTTTGTGTCGTCTGCAAACTTACTCATCAGACCAGTTACATTTTCCTCCAAATCATTGATGTACACTACGAACAGCAAAGGTTCCAGCACTGAACCCTACGGAACACCACTAGTCACAGCCCTCCAATCAGAAAAGCACCCTTCCATTGCTACTCTCTGCCTTCTATGACCTAGCCAGTTCTGTATCCATCTTGCCAGCTCACCTCTGATCCCATGTGACTTCACCTTTTGTACCAGTCTACCATGATGGACCTTGTCAAAGGCCTTACTGAAGTCCGTGTAAACAACATCAAGTGCCCTACCTGCATCAATCATCTTTGTGACCTCCTCGAAAAACTCTGTCAAGTTAGTGAGACACGACCTCCCCTTCACAAATTAGTGCTGTTTGCAACGGGGTTGGCTCCCCACCTGGTGGGTATATTTAGTGAGGCGGTGGAAAAAGGGAAGTTGCTGGCTACATTAACTCAGGCATCGATTTTGTTGATCCTGATAAAGGGGAAGGACCCACTACAGGCCCATTTTGTTGTTAAACACAGACATGAAAGTCTTGGCGAAGGTGTTGCCATGTAGGTTGGAGGGGTGAGTCCAGGAGGTGGTTTCTGAGGATCAAAAGGGTTTGTGAGGAGGAGACAGCTCTCTAGTAACATTAGGAGTTGCTGAATGTAATTATGACTCCGTCAGGGGGAAGGGAGCTAGAGGTGATTGTGTCCATGGAAACAGAGAAGGCATTCGACCGGGTAAAGTGGAGGTACCTGTTTGAAGATTTGGGAACGTTAGATTTTGGACCAAAATGGTGTGGGTCCGCCATGGCTAGTGTTCAAATGAATGAGACGTTTTTGGGTATTTTGGGTTGCATAAGGGTACGAGGCAGGGGTGCCGTTATCACCATTGTTGTTTGCAATGGCGATTGAGCCCTTGCCGATGGTCCTTTGGGCATCGGCTGAGTGGCGAGGGACTGTAAGGGGAGTAGGGCGCACCAGGTATTATTGTACATAGGCGACCTGTTGCTTGTGGCAGAATTATGGCCTTGTTGGAGAGATTTGGGGCTTTTTCTGGCTATATGTTGAATGTAGGAAAGAAGGGTCTCGAGAAGTGCAGGCACAGAGCCAGGCAAGCTACCTACTGGCCAGGGATTAGTCAGGACATCTCAATATGGTCCTCAACTGTCCGACCAGTCAGCGCTTCCAGCCAGCACAGAGCAAGGAGATGCTTCAGCAGCACAAAATCGTGACCTCCCCGTGGTCCAACGTGGGCATCGACCTCTTTCACGCCAATGGTGATAATTATGTGTTAATCATTGATTATTTTTCCAACTACCCAGAAGTCGTGAAGCCCTCGGACGTCACATCCAAGACCGTCATCAAGGCCTGTAAGGAGACGTTCTCCAGGCATGGTATTCCACTCACTGTCATGACTGACAATGGTCCTTGCTTCAGCAGCCAAGAGTGGTCAAGATTTGCCCAGGTATATCAGTTTCATCACGTCACTTCCAGCCCGCATTGCCTGCAGTCCAACGGGAAGGTTGGGAAAGGGGTGCACATAGTGAAGCAGCTCCTCTGCAAGGCTGGGGATTCTACTTCTGACGTCAACCTTGCGCTACTTGTGTACAGGGCAACCACTCTGTCTACCGGCATGTCACCGGCTCAACTCCTGATGAACAGGGACCTGCTGACGGCTCTTCCAGCCGTACACTTTCCTGATCTGGATCACCTCCCGGTGCTGCAGAAGGTGCAGAAACTCAGGGACCGACTTGATCGTATGTTGTGCGTATGGCTGATGGTTCTGTTGTGTGACGAAACAGACGGCAGTGCGCATAGTTGCCTGCCTGCAACCACATTCTTCATTGCTTCCATCTGTTATTGTGCCACCTCTTGATGCCTCGAACCACGGGGCCATCTGTCAGGCTTCAATCCTGCCTATCAAGGTGCTGTCGTCCCCACCACCACCTCTCCAGCAGTCGACCAGGATCAGACGCAAGCCCCAGAGACTGGACTTATGAACATTTGTTTTGTTTGCTATGTTCTGTTTTCGCACATTAGACACCTGTTTTCACATGTACAAATGTTCCCATCTGCCATTGTATGCAAATAAGTTAGTTTTTCAGCCTACACATGTAAATACTTTCACATATGCTACAGAAAAACATTTCAAAAGGAGAGATGTCATGATATGCAGACATGTACACAATGAGATACAGACAGGCAGCTAATGAACACAGAGAACAGGACATAACCAATCAGCAGGCAGAACACTTGGGAGTGGTTTCCCACTATAAAAGGCACGAGGCACTCACACTCTGCCTCTTTCCACTGGGGACATCTACAGAGTGAGTCAGGTGTATATATCACATATCATCTACAGCACATGGCTAAGGGCTAGTCTGGTTCAGTCAGACAGAGTAATCACACTTAGATTAGCAGAGAGTTAAACTCACAGAGAACTGTGCTAACTGTGTGACAGGTTAAATGAATCAAGTTGAACTAACTTCAAAGTCTGGAGTATATCTCAGTTAAAGCTGCATCCAGTCGCAGCCCGTGTTATCTCAGTGTGCTTAACACGACAATGGTAATGATTTTGTCTCTGAGGGGAGGGAAGGCATGTGGAGGTGGATCGTGATAGAGTGCAGGGTAACGGGCAGAGGTTTAAAAGTGACAGAGGGGAGAGGAATGGTGATATTGGGTAGGCCTGTGGTGATGGGGGTGGTTGGTGGGTGACAGGGGGTGGGTAGAAGGTGGTGGAGTGAGTTTGAAATGTGACGTGGGCAGTTAGGGAACCAGTGTGATCATTCATGGTGAGTTTGATGGTAAGCTAACTGGCCTGTTGTTTCCTTCTTTCCGTCTCGCTTCATTTTTAACAAAGGAGCTCTGAGACTCTTGCCCACTTCTCTAGACATTCCCTCACACCCCCCACTCTAGCTTTTCCAATCCAATAGCACCTTCACCGAGTCCAGCGAATGGCGACACCCTCATATGTCCTCGGATGTGGTTGCTCGTGATTGCGAACTCCTCCAATATGAGCTGTGAGCACAAGGAGTCTGGAGGAGTAATGCGGAGATCCTGGCCTGCAATGAGTGACTGTGCGTCTTTTAAAAATGACACCAGGACCGTTGATCTCCATGAGCTAATGGCGGGCTGGGCGACTGACTGAGATTCGCCGAGCTCCTCGCTGATCCATAATTAATTCACCCGAAAGCGGAAGATCGCATGTGTTCACCCACCTTGCCACCCAGCGGGATTCACGTTGACTTTCCCATTGCCACCAGATTTAGGGTAGGGTATCCTGCACCCCCCCAACGGCATGCGGTAGAGGCAGCCCTCCATCTGCCGGCAGCGCGATATTCCGGTCCCCCTGCTGTCAATGGGGGTTTCCCGTTGTGCGCATCCTCCGCCACCAGGGAATCCACGGCAGGGGTTTTCCATTAGCGAGACCGGAATCCCAGCCGGAAACCTTCGGCCTTAGCCTTCACAACGGAAAATTCCACTATGTGGAACAATAAGAAGTTTTGCTACAATCTCCATTTTAATCCTATTCCCTACTGAAAGGAAAACAGAATAATTCCTTTGCCTTCTTGTTTGTGATGGCAACTCTTGTCACATCTACTTAGTTTCATTCACTGAGATCAGAGACAATAATTGTGGCTGGTGCTAAGTTTAACAAAATAAACGGTTGTTGGCACCAATCCCAGACATTATAGACCAGACTGTGAACAGCAGATCATTTTTTAAAAAGTGACTATAAGTGTTTTCTTATCCTGATTACATTGTACATCAGCGAACAGATCAGCTGAGAATAACCACAAAATGACCTTCAACATGGAGTTGATCCAATCTAAATGATAGCTATTGAACTAATCAGTGGGAATTTGAGCAACCTCAGAGTTTAATTCCATGCTTGTATTGATTCAGATGTACGCTTACTGTTGAAATCCAAACACTTTCCATTCAGACCTCCAAATTCCTCAGTCTGGAAATTCAACTTCCGCCCAAAGTGGGCATGAAATTCTTGGAGCAACTGCTCCAACCACTAGCCCGTCCCAGTGAGAAATACAAACCAAACTGGAATTCGCACAGCATTTTTGAATGCCGCCATCCAATTTTGGGTGCCAAACAGGCAAATTCCTCGAGCTCACTAATTGTGGGAGGGGGGGAAATCGGACAGCTTCTATGTTGAGCCTGCAGACAGCTTTGGTCGGGGGGAGTCTGAGAGACAATCCAGGAGAGGCTCTTGAACCAGTCGGCAGCAGGTGGGCCCAGGAAGGGCTTGTACAGGGCCCCCAAAAATTCAAACTAAACTGGTTCAGCCTAGTATTCTTTCCAACTTCTCTTTGTTATACTACTTATCACGCTGCATGGCCTCTTGAGGGAGCATTACTTTTAATGGCCTGTTTGTTCCCTCCACGGTACATTCTGGATTGCTGTACAGTCACGCACCAGCACGGTAGCATTGTGGATAGCACAATGGCTTCACAGCTCCAGGGTCCCAGGTTCGATTCCGGCTTGGGTCACTGTCTGTGCGGAGTCTGCCCATCCTCCCCGTGTGTGCGTGGGTTTCCTCCGGGTGCTCCGGTTTCCTCCCACAGTCCAAAGATGTGCAGGTTAGGTGGATTGGCCATGATAAATTGCCCTTAGAGTCCAAAATTGCCCTTAGTGTTGGGTGGGGTTACTGGGTTATGGGGATAGGGTGGAGTTGTTGACCTTGGGTAGGGTGCTCTTTCCAAGAGCCGGTGCAGACTCGATGGGCTGAATGGCCTCCTTCTGCACTGTAAATTCTATGATTCTATGATTCTATGATTAGGTCACTCAATACATGGTATGCCGACAGTGTCAGTGCTCTACCGATCTGTACCCGAATTGTTGTCCTGCAACTGTTGTGGGACTCCAGTTTGTATATTTAATTAGTATATGTAGGGACGGTACCCTTACTCTTGTTTCAAGGCCCACCTGAGGTGCTCCCTCTATTTTAAACTGCTGGACGCCTGGGTTTTTAGCTGCAAATCAGGGAGCCATTAACTGAAATTTTTGTTCCTCTGCCTATTCTGAGCGCTACAACCCCATATCGCTATAATCTCCCAAATCATGGCGACATCTTAAAGTTTAAAACAACTATAAATGCCACTCAATTTTAATGACTATGAATTGATATGAGAAGCCAAAGAAAATACAATTTTTTTTGGATCTTCTCAGCTGGATCGCTCCATGAATCCACCTTTAGTACTGCCATACATAGGGGGTGGGATTCTCCGCCAACTGCAGGACAGTACCGGCACCGAGGAGTGGTGTGAACCACTCCAGCGTTGGGCCACCCGGAAGATGCAGAATCCTCCGCACCTTAAGGGGCTAGGCCGGCACCGGTGGAGTTGGCGCCGCGCCAGCTGGCGGCGAAGGGCCTCCGCTGGCCGACGCAAGTTGGTGCATGCGCGGGAGCGCCAGCACATCCAGCGCATGCGCAGGTGTGCTCTTCTTTGCGCCGGCCATGGCGGACCATTACACCGGCCGACGCGGAGGGAAAGAGTGCCCCCATGGCACAGGCCCGCCCGCGGGTCAGTGGGCCCTGATCGCGGGCCAGGCCACTGTGGGGTCCCCTCCCGGGGCCAGATCCCCCGCCCCCACCCCTACCCCTCCGAGGACTCCGCAGACCACCCGCAGAGCCAGGCCCCACCGGTACAGACCTGGTGTAACATACGCCGGCGGGACCCACCAAAAACGGGCAGCCACCCAGCCCATTGTGGGCCGGAGATTCGCCGGAGGGTCCGCTGCCAATAGCCCCCGACTGGTGTGGCATGATTCCCGCCCCTGCCGCAAAACCGGCGCCAGAGAATCCGGTAGCCGGTGCCAGGGCGGTGGGGCGGGATTCACGCTGCCCCCAGCGATTCTCCGGCCCGGTGGGGGTTCGGAGAATCCCGCCCAGGATCTGGGCTTAGGATACTTGAAAATTCAGCAGTCACTTTAGATGGTGATCATTAATTTGTTGATATAATTGGCAATAATAAAAGATTGAGTTTTGATTCCGCCAGAGTCCATCAACTCCTGACCTCATTGCAGCCTTGGTACAAACATGGACAAAAGAGCTGAGCGCCAGAGGTGAGGTGAGAGTGGCTGCCCTTGACATCAAGGTTGCATTTGACTGATTCTGGCATCAAGGAGCCCTAACTAAACTGGAGTCAATGGGAATCAGGGGGAATACTCTCCATTGGTTGGAGTCGTACCTGGCACAAAGAAAGATGGTTGTGGTGGTTGGAGGTCAATCATATCAACTCCAGGACATCACTGCAGGAGTTCCTCAGGGTAGTGCCCTAGCCCCAACCATCTTCAGCTGCCTCATCAATGATCTCCCATCCATCATAAGGTCAGAAGTAGGGATGTTCACTGATAATTGCATTCTGTTAAACACCATTTGCGACACATCGGACACTGAAACAGTCCACGTCCAAATGCAGCAAGACCTGGAAATACCCAATCTTGGGCTGTTAAGTAGCAAGTAACATTCGTGCCATATGGTACCAGGCAATGACCATTAACAATTAGCCCTTGACATTCAACGGCTGGATTCTCCCACTATCAACATCCTGGTGGTTGCCATTGACCAGAAACTGAACTGGACTGTGGACGGCAGGGTGGCGCAGTGGGTAGCACTGCTGCCTCACAACGCCAAGAATCCGGGTTCAATTCCGGATTTGGGTGACTGTCTGTGTGGAGTTTGTATGTTCTCCCATGTCTGCATGGGTTTCCTCCAGATGCTCTGGTTTCCTCCCACAGTCCAGAAATGTGAAGGTTAGGTGGATTGGCAATGCTAAATTGTCCCTTAATCTCCGGGATATGCAGGTTAGGTTATGTGATTATGGGGATAGGGCCGGCTAGATGGAGATTGTAAAATGGGTAGGGTGCTCATTCGAAGGGTCGCTGCAGACCCGATGGGTCAAATGACCTCTTTCTGAACTGTAGGCATTCTATGATATAAATACTGTGACTACAAAAGTGGGTCAGAATCCTGTGGTGAGTAGCTCACCTCCTAACTCCCCAAAGCCTGTCCACCATCCACAACGCACAAGTCAGGAGTGTGATGAAATAATCTTTACTTGCTTGGATTAATGCAGGTCCAACAACACTCACGAAACTCAACATCATCCAGGACAAAGCAACCCATTTGATTGCCACCTCATCCACAAATATTCACTCCCCCCACCACCGACACACAGTGTGGCAGCAGTGTGTACCATAAGATGCACAGCATCAGTTCATCAAAGCTCCTTAGGGAGTACCTTCTGATGCATTATCAATTACGACGAGATGAGAGTAGAGAGTAAGCGAGGCTTTATTAAGCAGAGATGTGTAGCCTCCTGCAGCTGCTGCCGAAATGGCTGCAGCTCGGTGAGCACACACATTTATACTCCGCCTACTGGGCGGAGCCAGCAGGCAGGGATCTACCCCCATACCTGTAGTAAAGGAGCCTTACTGTATTACATCTCATGTATGTGATATATACAAACAGTGGTGACTACCACATTCACCCCTTGTTAAAAAAAGAGTCCAGCGGGGGTCGTGGAAAAAACTACTTACACGTATGTAAGCATTTTAAAGTGTACATTTTTGTGGAAAGTTCACAAATTCAGCCGGTCGGATGCCTTGATTCTCCGTTGTGAGCGACACAGTCCCGGTGGCGATGCAGGCGCCGGCTCGGTCGCCGGTGACTCCGGGAGCGTGTAGACCTCATCTTTATCCCCGGGGTGGGACAAGGGGAGGACGGAACATCCTGGAGTGGGGGTTGTGGTGAGGTGCGCTGGGGGAGGATGGGTGGCACCGGGGCAGATGGGGGGGGGGGGGAACCAGCAGGTGCCGGATCCCTGAGGGAGACTGTGTCTTGGCCACGTAGGTGTACTGTGGGTTTGCATGGAGTAGTTGGACCCTCTCGACCAACGGGTCCGCCTTGTGGAGCCGCACGTGTTTGCGGAGGAGGATGGGTCCTGGATCTGCCAGCCATGTTGGGTGTGAAACCACGGAGGTGACTTCCTGGGGAAGGCTAGGAGACGTTAATGGGGCGTTTCATTAGTCGCCGTGTAAAGTAGCGATCAGATGGAGTGAAGGGCGTCGGGGAGGACCTCCTGCCAGCGGGAGACCGGCAGATTCTTGGACCATAGGGCCAGCTGGCCGGCCTTCCAGACCGTCCCGTTCTCCCTCTCCACCTGCCCGTTTCCCCGGGGGTTGTAGCTGGTCGTCCTGCTCGAGGCAATGCCCTTGCTGATCAGGTACTGACGCAGCTCATCACTCATAAAGGAGGATCCCCTGTCGCTGTGGATGTACGCGGGGAAACCGAACAGAGCGAAGATGGTGTTGAAGGCTTTGATGACTGTGGCTGACATCATATCGGGGCATGGGACGGCGAAGGGGAATCTGGAGTATTCGTCGACCACGTTAAGGAAGTACGTGTTTCGGTCGGTGGAGGGGAGGGGCCCTTTGAAATGAGGCATTCAAAGGGATGGGAGGCCTTCACCAGGGGTGCTCGGTCTGGCCGGTAGAAGTGCGGTTTGCACTCTGCGCAGACCTGGCAGTCTCTGGTGATAGCCCTGACCTCCTCAATGGAGAAGGGCAGATTGTGAGCCTTTATGAAATGAAAGAACCGGGTGACCCCTGGGTGACAGAGAGCGTTGTGGAAGGCCCAGAGTCGGTCCACTTGTACACTGGCACATATACCTCGGGATAGGGCATCAGGAGGCTCGTTGAGCTTACCGGGGCGATAAAAAATCTCGTAATTGTACGTGGAGAGCTAGATCCTCCACCTCATTTTTGATCTTGCCCCGCTGTATGTTATTGAACATGAAAGCAACCGATCGTTGGTCAGTGAGGAGAGTGAATCCCCTGCCGGCCAGGTAATGCCTCCAATGCCGCAAAGCTTCTATGATGGCTTGGGCCTCCTTCCCGATGGAAGAGTGCCGGATTTCGGAGGAATGGAGGGTGTGTGAAAAGAATGCCACGGGTCTGCTGCCTGGTTGAGGATGGCGGCTAGAGCGATGTCTGATGCATTGCTCTCGACTTGGAAGGGGAGCGTCTCGTCGACCGCGTGCATCGTGACCTTGGCGATGTCGACCTTGATACGGTTGAAGGCATGGTGAACCTCGGCTGCCAGGGGGAAAACGGTGGAGTGAATGAGTGGGCGGGCCTTGTCCGCATAGTTCAGGACCCACTGGGCATAGTATGGGAAGAACCCCAAGCATCGTTTGAGGGCCTTGGGGCAGTGGGGGAGGGGAGTTCCATGAGGGGGCGCATGTGATCGGGTTATGGCCGTAGAACTCCATTTTGCACCACATAGCCGACGATGGCTAAGCGGTTGTTGCTGAACCAATACGTCTCCTTGTTATACGTAAGGTTCAGGACTTTGCTGATGTGGAGGAATTTGGAATGGTTAGCGTCGTGTTCCTGCTGGTCGTGGCCGCAGATGGTGACGTTATCCAGGTATGGGAAGGTGGCCCGCAGTGCGTACCGGTCAACCATTCGGTCCATCTCCCGTTGGAAGACCGAGACCCCATTAGTGACACCGAAGGGAACCCTAAGGAAGTGGTAAAGGTGGCCGTCTGCTTCGAACGGAGTGTATGGGCGGTCCGCCTTGCGGATGGGAGTTGGTGGTAGGCAGATTTCAGGTCCACTGTCGAGAAAACCTGGTACTGTGCAATCTGATTGGCCGTATCAGATATGCATGGGAGCGGGTACGCGTCGAGCTGCGTGTACCAATTGATGGTCTGACTGCAGTCAACGAACATCCTGTGTTTCTCCCCAGTTTTCACAACTACCACTTGGACTCTCCAGGGGCTGTTACTGGCCTCGATGATGCCTTCCCGCAGCAGCCGCTGGACCTCAGACCTGATGAAGGTCTTGACCTGGGAACTGTACCGTCTGCTCCTGGTGGCAATGGGTTTGCAATCCGGGGTGAGGTTTGCAAACAGAGAAGGCGGGTCGACCTTAAGGGACATGAGGCCGCATACAGTAAGGGGTGGTAGGGGGCCGGCAAATTTCAGTGTTAGACTTTGAAGGTTGCACTGGAAGTCCAGACCAAGTAGAAAGGCAGCGCAGAGGTTGGGGAGGACGTCGAGCCGGAAGTCGCTGAACTCTACGCCCTGGATAGTGAGGGTGGTGGTGGCGGAGTGGGATCCGGAGGACAGGAAGATTTGTTGTGTAATGGGGTGTACCGCGAGGGAGCAGTGCCTTACCTTATCGGGGTGGATGAAGCTCTCTGTGTTCCCGGAGTCAAGAAGGCAGGATGTCTTGTGCCCATCGACCTTTACCGTCGTCAACGCGGTTGCGAGGTTGTGCGGCCAGGACTGGTCGAGTGTGATGGAGGCGAGCTGTAGCTGGTGTTGGAAGGCCTGGGCTGGTCGGCGGTGGTTGCAGGCGATGAGTAGCCCGATGAGGTGCCCGACGAGCTGGGGTCCTGTGGCGAGGAATATGGCGGCGCCCACGAGGTGCACGTGGGGGGTGCAGGAACAAAGGGCCTGGTTACAGCAGTGATCGAACGGGCCTGGCACACCGCAGCTAAATGTCCTTTCTTACTGAAGGCCTTGCAGAGTGCGCTCCACGCTGGGCAGCACTGCCGGGGGTGCTTTGTCTGTCTGCAGAAGTAGCACGTGGGTCCCCCGGAATTGGCTGGCTGCTGCGCGGCGCAGGCTTGGGGTTGGCTGGGGGTGGTCGCTGGTGGGGTGAACGATGGGGCAGTCGCTGGTGGGGTCCACAATGGAGTGTTCGTTGGTGGGATCCACGATGTCCAGGAGGGGAGCGCCATGTGGTCGGGGGCGTACACTTGTACATTACGGGAGGCGACCGTTAGTAAGGTCGCGAGTTTCTTGGTCACCGCAAGGTCGAGGGTAGCCCCTTCTAAGAGGCGCTGGCGGATGTACATCGACCCTATGCCCGTAACGAAAGCATCCCTGATTTGGAGTTCGGAATGTTCAACAACCGAAACTGCCCGGCAATCACAGTCCCTCGTCAGGGCGTGCAGGGCCCGCCAGAAATCTTCCAAGGAATCACTAGGGAGTTGATGCCGCATGGACAGGAGGTGCCTGGCGTAGAGTTTGGTGGTCTGCTGGGTGTAGTTCTCTTTCAGAATCACCATGGCCTCAGCGTAGGTGGATGCGTCCCGGATGAGGGGAAAGATATTGGAGCTCAGCCGTGTATACAGGATCTGGAGTTTCTGTGCTTCTGTGGGTTGTTCCGTCGCAGATCCGATGTAGGCTTCAAAGCAAGGATGTAGTTGCAGGCGATCTGGTGGTAGGCAGATTTCCGGTCCACTGTCAAGAAAACCTGGTACTGTGCAATCTGATTGACCATATCAGATATGCGTGGGAGTGGGTATGCGTCGAGCTGCATGTACCAATTGATGGTCTGACTGTAGTCAACGAACATCCTGTGTTTCTCCCCAGTTTTAACAACTACCACTTGGACTCTCCGGGGCTGTTGCTGGCCTCGATGATGCCTTCCCAAAGCAGCCGCTGGACCTCCGACCTGATGAAGGTCTTGTCCTGGGCACTGTACTGTCTGCTCCTGGTGGCAATGGGTTTGCAATCCTGGGTGAGATTTGCAAACAGAGAAGGCGGGTCAACCTTAAGGGTCTTGAGGCCGCAAACAGTAAGGGGTGGTAGGGGCCCGCCGAATTTCAGGGTTAGACTTTGGAGGTTGCACTGGATGTCCATGCCGAGTAGCAAGGCAGCACAGAGGTTGGGGGGGACATAGAGCTGGAACTCGCTGAACTCTACGCCCTGGATAGTGAGGGTGGGGGTGCAGTACCCCCGGACATCCACGCGGAGGTCCATCGTTATAAAATCTCTGCTTAATAAATTGATGCACTATCAATTACAACAAAACGAGAGTAGAGAGTAATCGAGGCTTTATTAAGCAGAGATGTGTAGCCTCCTGCAGCTGCTGCCTAAATGGCTACAGCACAGTGAGCACACACATTTATACTCCGCCTACTGGGTGGAGCCAGCAGGCAGGGATCTACGCTCGTACCTGTAGTACAGGAGCTTTACCGTATTACATTTCATGCATGTGATATATACAAACAGTGGTGACTACCACACCTTCCAAAACCATAAACACTAGCATCTAGCAGGACAAGAGCAGCAGATATCTGGGAACTCCACCGCCTGGACATTCCCCTCCATCCTGACTTGGAAATATATCGCCGTTCCTTCACTGTCACTGGGTCAAAATCCTGGCACTCCCTCCCTAACAGCACTGTAGATGTACCTGCAGTACAGGGACTTCAGCAGTTCAAGAAAGCAGCTCACCACCACCTTTTCGAGGGACAATTCCCCAGAAGATGGCGCCGGAACGAGGCGACTCTCTGCAAGCTCTCCCCAACAGATCCACTTTTTACTTAACTTATACTCGTTCTAATCTTTTAAAATTTAATTCTAAGACTAACATTATTACTAACCTCTCTCTTTTATCTTTTCTTGCAGGCTTGAATATCCTCTGAGGCCCGTGGAGACATTTTGATCCGACCCAACCTGACCTCCACGATCTGGAAGTGGATCGGGCCCAAACCGGAAGTGAAGTCCCGACCTCGATTTAGAGCCGACCCGGACTCAGTCACCGGAGCTCCCGACCCCCGACAATGAGACCCGGCCCAACTCGACCCTGAGAGATCTGCCCAGCGACCCGACGTGGAGAGGTCGGCCCAGCAACCTGACTTACCTGGTGATGGAAGAAAGAAAAATCTACGTGGAGGCCCGACCGGGCCTACTTCAAGACCAGACCCCAGGAGCGCCCAGGAAGGGAACAGACCACGGGACCCAGCCCAAGACGCCTCAAGAAGCCCCTGCCCACGACCCAGAATCCCCGAAAGGGTGAAGACCCCGCGCGAGGATCCAAATGCGCTGCAAGATATTCCCGTGCCCGCAGAACGCCGGGACCCATCCAGATCGCAAACATGCCCCCCCAGCAACCCCTCTACCCTAACCAGCACCTGGGACCCTGCCAGACGGGACTCCAGAAACGTAACCAGCTCCCTGGACCCCGCCAGACGCAACCACCTACCTTCCACAAAGTCAGACTTCTCCCATCGGATCCCGGGACCATCCAGCCACAGCCACCGACGAGGAAGCGAGGGAAACGCGGCGGTCTGCAGGTGAGACTGAAGCAACGCGGATTCAAGACCCCTCTCCCCCAGCATTATCCTGGCAAATGTCCAAGCGATCGAAAACAAGCTGGATGAGCTTAATACCAGACTTACCTCTCAGAGGGAAGTAAGAAACTGCTGTGTGCTCTGTTTCACAGAGACATGGCTCACCCCCGCCTCACCGGACTGTGCCATACAACTTGAAGGCTTCTCAATTCACCGGACGGACCGCACCGCATGATCAGGCAAAGCAAAGGGTGGAGGGGTTTGCCTCCTCATCAACTCCTCCTGGTGCTCGGATGTAGCGATCCTGGCGGCATACTGCTCCCCGGACCTGGAATACCTGACCGTGAAGTGCTGCCATATTATCTTCCATGTGAGTTCACTTCAACCATTATCACAGTGGTCTACACCCCACCCCAGGCAGAAGTGAGGAAGGCGCTGGATGAACTGTACACAGTCATAAACAACTACGAAACAGAACACCCGGAGGCCTTGTTTATCGTGGCCGGAGACTTCAACAAGGCCAACCTCAAGAGTGTACTGCCAAAATTCCACCAGCACATCTCCTGTCCTAACAACTCTCTTGACCACTGCTACTCAAAAATCAAGGCCCCTACCATCCTCTGACCTCACTTTGGGAAATCAGACCATAAGACGGTGCTCCTTCTCCCGGCATACAAGCAGAAACTCAAGCGGGACAATCCAGCTAAGAAGGTCGTGCAGTGCTGGTCCGTGGAAACAGAAGAGCACTTACGTGACTGCTCAGAGACAGTGGACTGGTCCATATTTAAGAACTCAGCGACCAACTTAAATGAGTATGTCACCACTGTCACAGACTTCATCAGCAAATGTGTGACGACTGCGTGCCAAAGAAAGCAGTACGTACGTTCCCCAACCGGGAACCATGGCTCAACCGCGAGATTGACTCCCTACTGAAGGACAGATCTGAGGCGTTCAAGGCAGATGCCCCTGACCGATGCAAGAAATCCAGATACGACCTCCACAAAGCCATCCGAGATGCCATGAGAGAATATCAAACCAAACTAGTATCACAGACAGACTCGCGGCGATTGTGGCAAGGACTAAACAACATAACGGGCTACAAAGCGAAGCTGAGCAGTATCTCTGGCAGCAGCGCACCCCTACCCGATGAACTCAATGCATTCTATGCTCGGTTTGAGCAGGTAATCAACAATCCGCTGTCGAGTGCCACAGCAGCCCATAAATCACCCATACCCATCATCACAGCTTCCGAAGTCAGATCGGCCTTCCTGAAAGAGAAACATCGGAAGGCGACAGGCCCGGACGGGATCCCTGGTCGTGCACTCAGAGCCTGCGCAGACCAGCTGGCAGAGGTATTCACAGACATCTTTAACCTATCCCTACTCCACTCCGAGCTCCCCACCTGCTTCAAGAAGACCACCATCATACCTGTACCAAAGAAGAACCAGGCAACGTGCCTCAATGACTACCGCCCAGTGGCCCTGACGTCAGTTGTAATGAAGTGCTTCGAGAGGCTGATCATGAAACTCATCACCTCCATACTCCCAGAACGCCTTGACCCACTTCAATTCGCATACCGTCGCAACACAGCAGGCGCCACTTCACTGGCCCTACACTCATCCCAAGAGCATCTCGACAACAAGGACTCGTACATCAGACTCCTATTTATTGACTACAGCTCCGCCTTCACCACCATAATCCCAGCCAAGCTCAAGCTCATATCAAAGCTCCAAAACCTAGGACTTGGCTCCCCACTCTGCAACTGGATCCTTGTTTTTCTGACCAACAGACCACAATCAGTAAGAATGAACACCAACACCTCCTCCACAATAGTCCTCAATACCGGGGCCCCGCAAGGCTGCGTACTTAGCCCCCTGCTCTACGCCCTGCACACACACAACTGCATGGCAAAATTTGGTTCCAACTCCATCTACAAGTTTACTGACAGCACGATCATAGTGGGCCGGATCTCGAATAACGACGAGTCAGAATACAGGAGGGAGATAGAGAACCTAGTGGAGTGGTGTAGCGACAACAATCTCTCCCTCAATGCCAGCAAAACTAAAGAGCTGGCCATTGACTTCAGGAAGCAAAGTACTATACACACCCCTGTCAGCATCAACGGGGCCGAGGTGGAGATGGTTAGCAGTTTCAAATTCCTAGGGGTGCACATCACCAAAAATCTGTCCTGGTCCACTCATGTCGACGCTATCACCAAGAAAGCACAACAGCGCCTATACTTCCTCAGGAAACTAAGGAAATTCGGCATGTCCACATTAACCCTTACCAACTTTTACAGATGCACCATAGAAAGCATCCTATTTGGCTGCATCACAGCCTGGTATGGCAACTGCTCGGCCCAGGACCACAAGAAACGTTAGATGCCCAGTCCATCGCACGAACCTGCCTCCCATCCATTGACTCCATCTATACCTCCCGCTGCCTGGGGAAAGTGGGCAGCATAATCAAAGACCCCTCCCACCCGGCTTACTCACTCTTACAACTTCTTCCATCGGGCAAGAGGTACAGAAGTCTGAGAACACGCACAAACAGACTCAAAAACAGCTTCTTCCCCACTGATACCAGACTCCTAAATGACCCTTTTATGGACTGACCTCATTAACACTACACCCTGTCTACTTCATCCGTGCCAGTTACATGGTATCCTTGTGTTTCCCTATTATGTATTTTCTTTTATTCCCTTTTCTTCCCATGTACTTAATGATCTGTTGAGCTGCTCACCGAAAATGACTTTTCACTGTACCTCGGTACACGTGACAATAAACAAATCCAATCCAATCCAATTCGGAATGGGCAACAAATGCTGGCCAAGCAGGCAATGCCCACACTCCATTAATTATATTTTTAAAGGGCAGTACGGTGGCGCAGTGGGTTAGCCCTGCAGCCTCACGGCGCCGAGGTCCCAGGTTCGAACCCGGCTCTGAGTCACTGGCCGTGTGGAGTTTGCACATTCTCCCCGTGTTTGCGTGGATTTCACCCCCACAACCCAAAAGATGTGCAGGGTAGGTGGATTGGCCACGCTAAATTGCCCCTTAATTGGAAAAAATGAATTAGGTACTCTAAATTTTAGGGGGAAAAAAATTATATTTTCAAAATTATATTAAAGCTAATTTTATTTTTATTCCAACTCTTCACGGTAGCACGTTCGGAACTCTTTGATGTATAGTAAAATATTACAAGCTAACCGAGGATGGCACAGTTTGCATGGATATTCTATTTTAAGTAGTTTAATTTGGTGGCTGGATGTTTGAAACAAGCTGCCAGCTTCAGTTTCCACCAGACAAAAGCCAAAGTAATTGTCGCTCGTTGATTAAATCCAGAAAGCAAAGCAGCTTTCAAGCTGAACAGAGATTATTCAAAAACCACTACAGAACTGAACCAGTGTTCTTTTAAAAATGAATTAAAGTTAGATTTGCCTCTTTATTTATGGTGCCTTTTGATTTTGCAGCTATTCAAATTTTTGCTTTTGATGTTGAAAATATCAAGGTTTTTCTACAACTTAAACACTTTAACCTGAATCAATCAGTACAGTTGGATGTGTAGCAGTGTGTGTGGAAATAAAGTCGATTCCTTTCATGGGATTTGTGTGTAGGTATTTTTTATTTCTCTTTTGCTTGCATCCTGAGAGTTCCATGCCAAAACATTGAGGCCAGAAAATTATCTTTCAGTTTTCACTGTGCACAAATTTCAAAGCAAAGTAAAAGCAAAAACAAAAAAATGAAGGTTCTTTAAAATGCTCCCTCACTTGGGTAAGAGTAAGATTGACAGGCGCTGCGATTTAGATTGCCTTCTTACACGACCCGTATACCAGCCACTGGCAGATTGTTTCTTCAATATTTGTTAATCATGTTCACCCGTAAAAACGATGCCCGCTAATGGCTTTGTGCCAGCTTGAAGCTCACTTAGCTTTGTGGTCATTTATTTTGGGGAGGTGGAGGGCACAGTTTGAGGACGTCCATCTGAATAACGATGTCAGTGCTGGAACAAAGGGACTAAAGCAGCTGATGTGTGATGGGCAAGGCTACAACTGTGTCAGAGCGGAAGGTCACTGTGGAGTGCTTTCTATGGCAAAAAACTGAGAAAGGCAGAAGGTAGGAGCTGTGCGCAAATAAACACATCTAATTTAAAATGAACCCAGGGTCCACAAGACTGCCTGAAATATTTGCTGCTTTAATTGGCAAAAGAACAATAAGTAGAGTGTACCCTTTATTTATTTTCAGAGCATAAGTATGCTTAATATGAACCATAAAATATTTGTATCAATTCCAAAGTAAACACGGCTTGAGAACATTTTATGTAGTGGTTCTTCATGTTTGTCACAGGGGAGTCACAATACAGGAAACAAATTCAGCCTGTAAATTGAGCCTGTGAAAAAACAATGAAATTGGCCCATGTCGACTGAATAAGTTTTGAGGTTGCTTTCCTTTAAAAGAAAAATAATTCCATGATGAAATGATGGGCCTGTCTTTCTAATTTCTGAAAGAACTTCAGTGACTCAACCGCACCTCTATTACTCCTGCTCTCGGGCAAGAGATATAATGAGGACCTTCCCATTCACTGCAAATTGATACAGCACACAGAGAAATTTATTAATCTAACATGCCTGTGCTGTTTCTTTGGTAGAGCTATCCAATTCTTCTCAGTCCCTGTCCTTTTCCCTCTGACCAATAACCTTCTTTTTCTTCAAGCGTTTAGCCAATTTTCTTTTCAATCTTAATCATGTGGTTCCACCTGCTGTTCAGGCATTCCAGATCACAAGAACTTTCTGGGTAAACAGACATTTCCTCATGCCCCCTTTAGTTCTTCTGCCAGTCACCTTAATCTATATCAACTGGTTACCAAGCTTTCCGCCACTGGAAACAGTGGGCTAGTCCTCCGCCCCGCGACGCCGTCAACACGTATTACGATTGGACAGAGAATCAGGCATCTGGCTGAAATCGAGGTTCGCACCTGGCACCAAACCGACCGCAATGCTCCGGCCCCTCGCTGGTGGCGGGGTCAGGGTTCGTGTATGTGTGCCAGTGGGAGGATCCTAATGGATGCAGATGCACCTTAATGACCCGTTTGCATCCACTTAGCGGGCCTGATATCAGTATTTTCCATGCCTTTGCGATTCTCCAGTCCCGTGGGCCAGGAGCATAGAAGATAGGAACAGGAGGAGGCCATTCGGCCCTTTGAGCCTGCTCCGTAATGCAGATGACTACTGGTGTTTACCAGCGTGACTGAACTCGCTGTGCACGAAGGGGATAACCCCTTAAGGGAGTTGCCCTCAAACTCCACCCAAGAGCCACACTGCACAACCTGCGCATCCCTCCCCAACCAGACGTCCCCAACGCCCCAACCAGAGACCCACCTAAAATGAGAAACACTCCCAGAGACCCTCTAGATAGGACAAATCCCCCCAGAGATCTCCTAGATAGGGAGACCCGCCCCCCCACCTCCCGAGACCTCCAAACTAAAAGGACCTCCCCAGAGTCCCTATAGCTAAAGGAACCCCCACAGAGACCCCCTAACCATAGGGACTCCCCTCAAACCCCTTAACTAAAGTGAGTCCCTCAAAAAAACACTAACTAAAGGGACCCCTTCACAGACCCCCTGGAAAAGAGAATCCTGCCTGGAAGCTAGAAAGCATTCCAGGCAGGGGCAGTGAAAATAACAACTGTTGTAATACTCACCTGGGTGAATACATGCTGGCTCAGACAGAGGAAGTACTGCATGTACATTCCACCAATCACCACATGTCCATTCCCCCAATCGCCACATGTCCATTCCCCCAATCGCCACAAGTCCATTCCCCCAATCCAGAGGTCGGTTGGGTCACCCCCGTACCAGGGAGACAGGACTGGGCCCAGAAAATCCAGGGGTGGGGGGGCTGAATCGTGATGCGGGGGTGGGAAGCTGCTTTGCGATATGGGTGGGTGGGAGGTGCTTTGCGATGCCGGGGGTGGGGGGGGGGGGGGGGGGGGGGTGGAGCAGCTGTGGGACCTCGCTATTGGGCTGCCCTCTCAAAATGGCAGCCCGATAGGAGGATTCCCTCAGGAATCCCTCATATTCCCTGCCATGTATAAATTTGCAAGGCGAGGGGTCGGAGCATGAATCAGTTCCGATTCACGTCTGACAGGAGAACATAGTCTCCCAAACGAAGAATCCCAACCAGCTTTTCCTTATTTATGCTATCAAAAACCATCCATGACTTTGAACACCTCTATCAAATCTCCTTTTAAGCATTTCTCCTTTAAGGAGAACAATTCCAGCTCCTTGAAGTGCATCATCTGGTAAATCCCTTCTGCCTGCTCTCCATGATTTGGTTTGGATATTCATCCTCGAGGCAGGCGTTGCGAGTCAGACCATTTCCAGATGTCACGATTTGCCTCCTGCCTGGCATTGCCTATTCACGCTATTTTCATAGTGGCATTGGAGGGAAGGGCTGGAGTCAGGGTTGGCACCTCGCAATGCAGGCCTGAGGCAGTAACAGAGGTAGACGGGAGTATGCTAAGGCAGGCAAGGTAGAATCCATTTTTTTTTCACTGGGACATCAGCCCGGTTCTGTAAGTAGGTGTGAGAGCCAAATGCTCACCTCCCTCATCCCCCAACCCCCACTCACCCCACTCCTATGACCTCTCCTTATGCCCATGTACCCTCATATCCCTCATGCCTTTCTAAACCCCTGTCCCCTCATATTCCCACGCCTCCCTTACATCCCCTTTCCACCTTTTTTTACCCCTTTCTCCCAGTATTCACGATGGACAGAACTCATGAGGTCTCTAATAACATTGGAATGTTTTCAGATTCCTAGGAAACTGTGTCAAAATGGAAAAACAATCATTCTGAAACCTCTTTAAAATGTTTAATCCCTTTAGAAGCTCAGACCACTTTCAATTAAACACACAGCGATTGAAATACCTCTGGAAAAAATTAAATCCACTTAAGTGGTCATAAAACTGTCAAAATAAACAATCAGCCATTTAAAACCCTCTTTAAAAACTAATCTTAGTAACTGTTAATAAAACTGACACTTAAAAGAAATCTCACAGCTACCTTGACAGATACATCATCATCCCTGTTGAGCTGAATCCAGTAACAAGACTTAAAGCTCTGCCAAGCACGAACCAAAGTCTCCAGTGCCTGAATATGTTAAAGCATTTTGAAGTAGTGGAACATATGGCTAACAGGTGAATTTTGTCAAAGGCTGAACAAATGACTAGACTGCCAATCAAAGAAAAGATGACATTGTGGAGGAAATTGACACAATCTTAAAGTCAATACCTTTGAATATAGAATAACATTTTATCCACTGGATAAAGTGTTCTCATGCATTTGAATACTTTTACAATGCTGGTCAACTTAATAATCACTTACCTTTTCTAAACAAAGCCTTTTAATTAACACTGCATTAAAGACATACTTAACGTATCACACACAAATATATTGTGGCTTGTGACCTATCAAACAGTTCCTGACCATGGACAAGTTTTCCCTCATTGTTCATGACTCCACTGAGATGCTATGAAGCATGCCTCCTATCAAAACAGCTCGATGCCATGTAAATAGAAAGGTCCTAAAATACAGTAGGCACCAGCACATTTGCTGAGTACAAGCTTGATATTGTCACCCTTACCTCAGGATCATAAAAATCCCACATGACAGGAATGGGAATGGGAATTCAAGAATTGGGTCCAGTCAACCATTTTTAATTCACACCCACCTCTGTTCCGACATGGAGATGCATGACAATCTGGCCCATTGACATCCCTCTTAAAGCTTAATGCCTGGAATTGAACACAAGTTGACTGAAAGATTGCCAAACCTCAAAATTAAAAAAAGAAATCCTACACAGGGATATATTTTAAGACGTTTAGAAAGGTTGGAGTGAATTTCCTGGTTACTTTAATTAGCAGTGCACAAGGCTGCAGATAATTCTATGAGCTGTCTTTCCAGGAACCGTAGGCAAACTGAACCTATTTGCATATGTCTGACTTACAGCTTATGCAGTAACAAAGGCAAGTTTATTGGGTTACTCCTACTTTTGCTGTTTATTTTTTTATTAATTTGGGTGTCACTGGCTAAGGCAGCAATTTCTGCCCATACCTAATTGCCCTTGAGAAGTTGGTGATGAGACAAGTTCTTGAACCGCTGCAGTCCCTATGGTCTAGGAACACCCACAGTGCATGTTAGAGAGAGAGTTCCAAGATTTTCACCCAGCGACGGTGAAGGAACAGGAATTTATTTCTAAGTCAGGATGATGTATGGCTTGGAAGGAAACCTGCAGCTGGTGGTGTTCCCATGTATCTGCTGCCCTTGGACTTCTAGGTGGACTTCTAGGCAGCACGGTAGCACAAGTGGATAGGACTGTGGCTTCACAGCGTCAGGGTCCCAGGTTCGATTCCCCGCTTGGGTCACTGTCTGTGAGGAGTCCGCACGTTCTCCCCGTGACTGCGTGGATTTCCTCCGGGTGCTCCGGTTTCCTCCCACAGTCCAAAGACGTGCAGGTTAGGTGGAGTGGCCATGCTAAATTTTCCTTAGTGTCCAAAAAGATTAGGAGGGGTTATTGGGTTACGGGGATAGGGTGGAAGTGAGGGCTTAATGTGGGTTGGTGCAGACTCGATGGGTCGAATGGTCTCCTTCTGCACTGTATGTTCTAGGTGGTTGAGGTCTCAGGTTTGGAAGGTGCTGTTGTAGGAGCTGTGGTGAGTTACTGAAGTGTAGCTTGTGTACAGTGGACACTGCTACCACTGTGTGCCAGTAAAGCGATCTGCTGTGTCCATGATGATGTTGAGCTTCTTGAGTGTTGTTGGAGCTGTACTTATCCAGGCAAGTGGAGAATATTCCATCATGCTCTTGACTTGTACTTTGTAGATGTGGACAGGCTTTGGAAAGTCAGGAGGTGAGTTACTGTCAGCAGAATTCCCAGCCTCTGACCTGCTCTTGCAGCCAGAATATTTATATGGTTGGTCCAGATCAGTTTATGGTCAATGGTAACCCCCAGGGTGTTCATTGAGGGGGATTTAGTGATGGTAAAACCATTGTATGTCAAGCAGTAATGGTTAGATCCTCTCTAGCTGACCTTAGTCATTGCCTGGAACTTGCATTCGAGTACACCATCTTTTAGGATCACCTGATCATAATGCAAGTGATGATTTTGTAAGATGGGAGAGAATAGCTTCAGCTTTTTGTGGCATTTATCTCTACAGATACTGGCCTTACACTGACCTCTCTGAGAAACGTTACGTAGGAAAGTGTGATACACCAAAGAGGCATTGCTGCCCGCAGGTATATTCGCCTCCACCCACTGCTTTCATGGCTAGCAGCAACTGACATGGGAGCTATTTCAGGTCAGCATGAAATGTGGATCTCTGCAACATCAGTCATTGGGGAGTTATCTGGTAATGACCAGAGGGACCTGCTTCCACAGCTTGTGGGCCACCGTGGCAGCATTTTCAGAATTATGCATCATTCGTATGGGAACCTATAGCTTCTGCCAATTGCAGGCAAGATCACTTTCTCCATTTCTGCCTCTGTCTCTACCGTTTATATTATAAAACAATTTGCTGCCCACAGATGTGTCAAACAAGTAACTATTTTTCCATTATTTTTCATGGGATGTGGGTAACCCTGGCAAGGCCAACATTTTTATACCCATTGCTAATTGCCCCTGAACTGAATGCCTTGTGAGGCCATTTCAGAGGGCAGTTCAGAGTCAACTATATCACCGTGGATCTGGAGTCACATGTAATCTGGACCAGGGAAGAAGATTTTTTTCCCCCCGAAGGGCTACTATTTTTCAACATAAGCATTTTTAAAATTGAATTTAAACCCCGCCACGGGATTTGAAACCCACATCTATCTGCAGAGATTCTGGATTACTAGTCCAGTGTCATTACCACTACACCACCATGTCCCCATTGCGTTGTGCAGCAGGATCAGTACTTAATTAATTAATTAAAAATTAAAATCGCTTATTGTCACGAGTAGGCTTCAAATGAGGTTACTGTGAAAAGCCCCTAGTCGCCACATTCCGGCGCCTGTTACGGGAATCGAACTGTGCTGCTGGCCTGCTTTGGTCTGCTTTCAAAACCAGCGATTTAGCCCTGTGCTAAACAGCCCCAGCCAAAGTAACATGCAGTTACTTTTCCATATCATAACAATAGCAAGATGACACTTCCTAATTTAATCATACTCGTATATTCTTCAAAGCTCAGTCGGCCAAATGACACACACTATGTTAGAACACCACAGCATGTGGGAAAATCTAGACTTTCAGTTGCTCCTTCCAAAATCCACCCCCTCGCACCCCCCTCCATGCACATCCCAACCCACCATTTTCTTCACATTCTTTCACAGGATGTGGGCACTACTGGCTAAGCCAGCAATTGTTGTCCATTCTTAATTTCCCTTGAGAAAGCTGTGGTAAGCCACATTCTTAAACCATTGCAGACCATGTGGTGCAGATATGCCCACGGCGCTGTTAGGGAGGGAGTTCCAGGATTTTGATCAGTGACAGTGAAGGAATGTCGATATAGAAATGAAATGAAATGAAAATCGCTTATTGGCACGAGTAGGCTTCAATGAAGTTACTGTGAAAAGCCCCTAGTCGCCACATTCCGGCGCCTGTTCGGGGAGGCGGGTACGGGAATCGATCCAAGTCAGGATGGACTGTGGCTTAAAGTAGAACTTGCAGGTGATGGTGTTCCCATGTAGCTGCTGCCCTTGTCCTTCTAAGTTGAAAGAGGTTTGGAAGGTGCTGTCGAAGGAGCCTTGGTGAGTTTCTGTAGTGCAATTTAGATATCGTACTAACTGCTGCTGCAACTAGGGGGCCCGTTTAGCTCAGTTGTCTTGCACAGCAAGGCCAATAGAGCAGGTTCAATCTCCGTATCAGCTGGGGTTATTCATGAAAGCCCCGCCTTCTCAACCTTGCCCCTCGCCTGAGGTGTGGTGAAATCATCACCAGTCAAGTCTCCCCCTCAAAGGGGAAAGCAGCCTCAGGTCATCTGGAACTATAGCAATTTTACTTACTGTTACTTTGCATTACAATGTTGGAGGTGATGGATGGTGTGTCAGTCAAATGGGCCATCATGTTTATTACATACAAAATATTGTCAAAAGGAGCATTGGACAATTATGGACTGACCCTAAGACAGAAATAAGAGGTATGTAGCGAAAGCATGGTCAAAGGTGTGGTTTTAACGGATGAGAGGGTAATAGAGAGTGGAGGAGGTTATGCTCCAGAGAATGCAGCTGAGACAGTTGAGAGTTTGGCTAGTTAGGATGAAGTGAGAGGAATAGATTGGGCAGAGAGTTTGTGGGGATGGTGCAGAGGGAGGAATTGAATGTTATTGTGGGAGCTAGAGCTCGTACTTTGATGAGGTTTGTCCACATTCACTCATAGTGATTGGCATCACCATTCCCCTTTGCACCATCCACACTCTTTGATCATTGCTATCTTAGTCTGAACAACCAGAAAGAACCGTAAAAATACTGCTGCATCACAAGCCCAGCCTGTTGATTGGCAGCTCCTTCGTGCAGCACACTTTGTCACCAGAGGCTCACATAGAACTCTTAATGAGAATTCTATTTGGAAATGGGTAAGTGCCATAAAGCATAAGATTCCTTCGCTGAAAATTGCGCATTCCTGTGTATTAAAAAATGGTGACAAATGTACCAAATGAACACATTCTATAGGCAGAGTTTTACGCTCCCCTAAGCGGGTTCTGAGTTGGGGTGGGAACATAAAATTGCATGGACAGGATTCACTCCAGGATCTTGCCCATCCCAACCCAAGCACAATTGAGTGGCATGGTGGCACAGTGGTTAGCACTGCTGCCTCACAGTGCAGGGACCCGGGTTCACTTCCGTCCTCCAATGACTGTCTGTGTGGAGTTTGTATGTTCATAGAATCATAGAATTTACAGTGCAGAGGAGGCCATTCGGCCCATCGAGTCTGCACCGGCTCTTGGAAAGAGCACCCTACCCAAGGTCAACATCTCCACACTATCCCCATAACCCAGTAACCCCACCCAACACTAAGGGCAATTTATCATGGCCAATCCACCTAACCTGCACATGTTTGGACTGTGGGAGGAAACCGGAGCGCCTGGAGGAAACCCACGCAGACACGGGGAGGATGTGCAGACTCCGCACAGACAGTGACCCAAGCCAGAATCGAACCTGGGACCCTGGAGCTGTGAAGCAATTGTGCTATCCACAATGCTACCGTGCTGCGTGGCTTTCCTCCAGGTGCTCCTGCTTCGTCCCACAGTCCAAAGATATGCGGATTAGGTGGATTGGCCATTATAAATTACCCGTAGTGTCCAAAGGTTAGGTGGGTTTATGGGGTTACAGGTATAGGGTGAGGGAGTGGGCCTCGTTAAGGTGCTCTTTCAGAGGGTTGGTGTAGACTTGATGGGCCGAATGGCCTCCTTCTACACTGTAGAGATTCTATGAATTTCACAGTTGGGCATGCAGGGCCTCTGGCAGGAAACAGGTTCTTTCACCTATTAAGACCCTTAAGTGGTCACTTAATCGTTCATTAAGGGCCTTTCCGGCCCAGCCTCAACTCAAATAAATGTTTCTCCATCTCGGGTGGGAAGGGAGGCTAGGTGCCTCAGTCTGTATGTCCCTCCCTCGCTTATCCCCCCCCCCCCCCCCCACACACACACACTGAAGCCATGATGCCCCTCCTCCAGGGCATCCCCCTACCTCCGGTGACCTCCTCTCCCTTGAGGACGGTCCCAGAGTTTAGTTCCAGGTAGAGCATTGTAGTACCCCTCCTGACCATTGCAGCGCTCTGCCTGGACAGCTCGGAGAGCTGTCAGCCAATCAGAGTCACTACCTGATTAGAACAGAGTTGGGGTAAAATTTGTTTTGTGAACTAGCAGTCAAAAAAAAGAGGGAATCTGACATGGCAACTGACACAGAATCAGGAAAGGAAAACCAGCTGGGATTTGGGTTGTGTGTGAGGAATGTGTAAACTGGTCAAGGTTTGGCGCTTTAGGGCAGCACGGGAGCACAAGTGGGTAGCACTGCGGCTTCACAGCACCTGAGTCCCCGTTCGATTCCCCGCTGGGTCACTGTCTGTGCGGAGTCTGCACATTCTCCCCGTATCTGCTTGGGTTTCCTTCGGGTGCTCCGGTTTCCTCCCACAGTCCAAAGATGTGCAGGTTAGGTGGATTGGCCATGATAAATTGCCCTTAGTGACCAAAAAGGTTAGGAGGGGTTATTGGGTTACAGGGATAGGGTGGCGGTGAGGGCTTGAGTGGGTCGATGTGGACTAGATGGGCCGAGTGGCCTCCTTCTGCACTGTATGTTCTATTTTCTATGTTCAAATCTGTGCTTGTAGCATTGACATCAGTCACAAATCATTTGAAACTTGAGCAGAAAGTGTGGCACTATTAAAAATAAATCGACCAACAAATTAATGTCCAGCCATGTAAAAAAATGATATGGCAGTCATGAGTATGTCAGATGATGACGATATAAAGCTTTCTATTTCACAAGATTAATTAATTCAAAATGAATATGCTGAGCAATTTGTTGCAGATTGGATTCCTACATGTATTTCATGCATGCTTAGATCTTTATGTATTGATCAGAATCTAGCAAATGCTCCAGATTCTGTTGCAGTCAGCAAAGATACAATCGCTGAACAGGAAATCGCGAATCTGCGGAGAAGTTGTGAAACCCATTCTATTTCCTGCCACTCAGTCTAATCATGCAATTACAAGGTAATCGTTTTGACAATTTGATGAGCACAATTCCAACAAAGGAAATAACCTTTCTTTCAACGACATGGGAAGCCCAATAACTGAAAACTAAGATTTTACGCTTGTTAGGCACAGGGTCGTGGGTTCAAGTCCCATTCGAGACCCTATCTGTGACGGGTGTAAAAGGATCTTCAAACTATTTTTTTGATAAGAGACGATCAATACAAAAGTGGCTCTTTTTTTTCTCTGTGCTAAAAATGTCATAGGAATTTGTATTTGTTTACTTTATTTCCCCAGTCTCTAAGGATTGGCTCCTCGAGGTAGTAATTGCTGAGTGTTTTGGAGAGGTTTTATTTTGGAAATGTACACATGACCACATCCGCGAATCACAAATAGTGTTGAAAGGCGAAGAAATGTGTAACTCAAAAAAAAACGGCGCCCCCATCATGTGATTCATGAAGATCTTATTTAAATGCTGCTTAATTCAGTTCGTGAGTTCTCCCTGTGGGTAGTCATCGATGAAGTTCCCACCCCTTCAGTGGGAAGCAGTTTAGTGAATGCCCACAGAGGTATAAAGAAACTCGGAGATTATCAGCATGTTTTCCTGCAGTGAATCCCGGCTGGGTCAAACAATCTGACAGTATGTAACCCCTTATTGAATACTGCTGCCCACATGATTATCTATTGGCATCCAGAGCACAAATATTTCCAGGAGCTTCAGAAAAATAAATAGTTTCAAGCTGTTGCAAGAGGTTTTCTTTTAATTTGTCTCTGGTGATTCTCCACATTACATGCAAGGCGGGAGCATTTTATAACGACCTGGAACAGTGATGTGACTGCCCTCGCTAACTCTGCTCTTTTAGACAACAGATTTCATACTTAATGCCTGAACCATAATCTGCATGAGCTAATGGGCCAGATCTGGAAATTTTACACCCCCAGGTCAACGGACCTTTTCAATGTTTCCCCAATTTTTCAATCACGCCCGCTGCAGGAACCTTTGTGGGTGGGGCAGAAAAATGGCCCCCTTCTGTGCTGTTTGTGTTTAAACCTTTAATCTGCATTTTAGCATTGAGAATATTTTAATTATTAGAGGGCTATAAATAAGTTAACATGCCCTATTCCAAATCCAACCAGGCAAATTATGATATTGAGCTCTCAACATAAAAACATAAGAACTAGGAGCAGGATTAGGCAATTCAGCCCCTTGAGCCTGGTCCGCCATTCAATACCATCATGGCTAGTCTCCTCTCAGCCTCAACTCCACTTTCCTGCCCATTCTCCATAGCCCAATACTAATTAAAAATCTATCAGTCTCCTCAAATGTACTCACTGTCCCAGCATCCAGCGCACTCTGAAGTAGTGAATTCCACAGATTCACAACCCCTTGAGGGAAGTAGGGCACAATCAAATTCCATGTTCCAGCTGGCGTGGACCCATGCAAGCCGGTTAGATCATGGGAGAGGCCAAAATCGGGACCCACACTGGGCGCCGATGGGTTCCCAAAGTAACCAGCCTGTAATGGGCTATGGTAACCCTGGTAATTATAGACCTGTGAGCCTTACTTCGGTTGTGGGTAAAATGTTGGAAAAGGTTATAAGAGATAGGGTTTATAATCATCTTGAAAGAACAAGTTGATTAGCGATAGTCAACACGGTTTTGTGAAGGGTAGGTCATGCCTCACAAACCTTATTGAGTTTTTTGAGAAGGTGACCAAACAGGTGAATCAGGGTAAAGCTGTTGATGTGGTGTATATGGATTTCAGTAAGGTGTTTGATAAGGTTCCCCACGGTAGGCTATTGCAGAAAATAAGGAAGTATGGAATTGAAGGTGATTTAGCGGTTTGGATCAGTAATTGGCTAGCTGAAAGAAGACAGAGGGTGGTGGTTGATGGCAAATGTTCATCCTGGAGTTCAGTTACTAGTGGTGTACCGCAAGGATCTGTTTTGGGGCCACTGCTGTTTGTCATTTTTATAAATGACCTGGAAGAGGGTGTAGAAGGATGGGTTAGTAAATTTGCAGATGACACGAAGGTCAGTGGAGTTGTGGATAGTGCTGAAGGATGTTATAGGATACAGAGGGACATAGATAAGCTGCAGAGCTGGGCTGAGAGGCGGCAGATGGAGTTTAATGCGGAAAAGTGTGAGGTGGTTCACTTTGGAAGGAGTAACAGGAATGCAGAGTACTGGGCTAATGGCAAGATTCTTGGTAGTGTAGATGAACAGAGAGATCTCGGCATCCAGGTACATAAATCCCTGAAAGTTGCCACCCAGGTTAATAGGGCTGTTAAGAAGGCATATGGTGTGCTAGCCTTTATAAGCAGGGGGATTGAGTTTCGGAACCACAAGGTCATGCTGCAGCTGTACATAACTCTGGTGCGGCCGCACCTGGAGTACTGCGTGCAGTTCTGGTCACCACATTATAGGAAGGATGTGGAAGCTTTGGAAAGGGTTCAGAGGAGATTTACTAGGATGTTGCCTGGTATGGAGGGAAGGTCTTACGAGGAAAGGCTCAGGGAATTGAGGTTGTTTTCGTTAGAGAGGAGAAGGCTGAGAGGTGACTTAATAGAGACATATAATAGTCAGAGGGTTATAGTCAGAGGGAATAGTCAGATAGTCAGAGGGTTAGATAGGGTGGACAGTGAGAGTCTTTTTCCTCAGATGGTGATGACCAACACGAGGGGACATAGCTTTAAATTGAGGGGTGATAGATATAGGACAGATGTCAGAGGCAGTTTCTTTACTCAGAGAGTAGTAGGGGTGTGGAACGCCCTGCCTGCAACAGTAGTAGACTCGCCAACTTTAAGGGCATTTAAGTGCTCACTGGATAGACATGTGGATGAAAATGGAATAGTGTAGGTCAGATAGGCTTCAGATGGTTTCACAGGTTGGCGCAACATCGAGGGCCGAAGGGCCCGTACTGCGCTGTAGTGTTCTATGTTCTATGTTCTAACTACTGGCCGGGGTCTTGCTGGGTCGGCCATCGGGAAGCAGCAAGGAAGCCTGCTGACGCATTTCTCCCGTTAGCTTGTGTCCACAATTTCTCCTCTTCTCTGTTTTAAATCTTGTCCTCTTATCCCAAAACCTCTCGTAAATTGCCCCACAAGAGGAAACGTCCGCTCTACTTCTACTTTTTCAATACTTTTTATCATCTACCTCAAGTAGATCTCCTCTCGTTATTCTAAGCTCGAGACAGGATCGAACTACCCTGCTCAATCAATCTTTGTAAGTTAAACCCCATAACTCTGGAATCAATCTAGTGAAGTTTGAGAACTTGGGACCAGTTACAGAAAACAATTGCAAAATCTGCTGAGTTGAAAATCCAGCTGATTGACTGCTGTCCTTCAGGACAGGTAATCCCATCTCCTGTGTCAGTCTGACTCCAATCCACATTACACTCTTACCACCCTCAAGTAAAACTAAGATTTGGGCAATATATGACAGTGTAGCCTGCATTTCACATTTTACCCCAATATGTAGGCGCATGTTAGATATATATCTATATATATATAATATAAACCTACACAACATTGGCAACATTGAGTTCACCTTTTGGTATTCTTGGCAAAATAACTAAAACATTAGTTGTAACTTTCCTGTATTTGAGAATGTTCTATTTAAACCGATTCAGAACACTTTGTACCCGGTTTCTTATTTACATTGCAAAAAGGAAGTTGCAGCTATGTGTAAGTTCAGAGGAATTCAACATCTGTTTGTGAACAAAAGTGTACGGAATCCAAAGCTCATAAATTGGCTCGAAATACACTGCTCAGTCCGAGGCCCTGATAAATTTAGAGTTGCAAAGAGAAGAGAGGCAAGTAGTTGTTTCACTGAACCCTGCGCATCTTAAAACATACTTGCCTTTCTGAAGCTAAGCAAATCAATATTGTCCTGTGTACTTCAATTAAACTCTTCGTTTTCATTAATACTTGCTATTTATTCTACCATTTACAGAGTCAAAACAAGAAGAAAGAAAATTCTGATGGCTTTCTGGTGCTGGAGAATAAGGTTAAGAGCCATAACATTTTTGACGCTGGCTTATGAAGCCTTCTCTACTCAAGCTCCACCAATGGCCAAGGGAGATCCAACATGTTCCTCCTGGCCCCAAAGGGTTGTCTGTTTTTTCTGGAAATTTTCTTTCCCAGGCCTCCAAGGATTTGGGTCCTTGCAGCCACCAGTTTTCATTGGCAGGTTCAAGGCTGAACCAAAGTGCCCAAGGCCCACTTGGACCTTACCCCACTGCATCTGGAATCTTCATCCATCCCCTTCTAATAAATGATGTGCTATTGCTTTGAACACCCCCCCCCCCCCTCCCCTTGATTGTGAGCTTTTCATGCAATCTTGTCAGCAACCAGCCTCCTTCCCATCAGTCTTCCCTCTGCCTTCCATTGTTCTTCATCATCTTCATCCACCACCTGCCCCTCTACCTGCCATCGCGAGCCCATACACTTTCCCCTCCCCACTCCATGCACAGCCCACCTTCCACATTGCTCCCCCTTGTCTTCGTTAGGTCACATTGCCTTCAGCTCCCTGGCAGGCAGCTGTTTTAATGAGCATTCATGAGATACAAATGAATGCAATGGCATTTTCACACCTGTCAGGGGGGATGAGTGACCCATTAACCTGCATTGGGGGAATTCAACACCATTTTGCGCCGGCTTTCTGAATGTTTGGCTCCCGCCAGATTCACCGCACCCTCCCTCAAACAAACCCGCCGCAGGCTGGTTGTGAGAATTCAACCCCAAGGTTGTGAAGAGTCTGTTTTCGTTTCAGACAGTTACCATGGAGAGGGATGGAGTCAGCTGCCAGGGAATGGAGTTTGGAGCGAAGACAGAGGCGGTGGGATTTTCCAGGCTCCCGCAGCGAGTATTCCGGCAGCAGAGGCAGTTTGTCATTGGTGGCTTGCCCGGTTTCCCAGTCCCTCTGAAGTCAATGATCATTTGTACCGTTCGTCAGCCTCGCCATCTGGGAACCCACCGCACGGGCTCACCTTCGATGGGACCGGAAGAATCCAATGGCGGGAAGGGCTGGAAAATCCCACTCAGTGACTTCAGTCTTCCCAATATTTAAAATCTTTTGCTGGTGATTAGCTTTGTGGATTGCACCCTACTCTTAATTTGATTAATAATGAATCAGCAGTCTATTTTACATCTCTCCCAATTTTCATTTCCATTACTCATCCACCGACTTGCTGCTAATTTTTAAATTTCACCCCAAAGTGACTGAATCCTTCACCAAAGTAAACAATTTGCTTAAATTGTAAACCACTACAGAGCATTTACAACAAAGATAAGACCATCACCCTGCACCATTGTTTATGCTCCACATGCGCCTTCTTTCCACCATACTTCATTTAACTCTATCCATCTATTCCTTTCTTTCTCAAGTGCCTACCTAGTTTCCACTTAAGGGCATCTGTACTATTTCCATTAGCATAGGAACTTAGGACATATGCGCAGGAACAGATGGTTAAGTCCTTTGAGTCTGCTCCGCTACACAATATGATAAAAGTTACTCTGGTTGTTGTCTGAATTCCACTTTTCCATTTGCCTCCCATAACCCTTGTCTCCTTTATTAATCAAAAATATGTCTAACTCTAACTTGAATCAATTCAATGACCAAGGTGCCACTTCCCCACTTTCTGGGGAAGAGAATTCCACAAACTAAAGACCTTCTGAGAGAAAAACCTTTCATCTCTATCTTAAATGGCCCATCCCTTATTCTCAAACTCTCATTCTAGTCTGTCCCACAATTGGAAAGGTCCTCCTGGTATCCACCCTATCAAATTCCCTCAGGGTGTGAAACATTTCAATAAGATCATGTCCAATTTTTCTAAGTTCCAATTAATTTCAGCCTAACCTGTTCAAGCTTTCTTAAGATATGCCCTCGCCCCAGGAATGAGTCGAATGAACCTTCTCTGAAATGCCTCTAATGCAATTACATTTTTTTCTCAAATACGGAGACCAAACCCAGGCGTCGGGCAGACAACACAACCGTCTCGACTCAAATTCTTGGTTGCATACAACTAAGTCTATGCCTCGGACTATATTGTCCCCTCATACATTCCTATTAATCACCCCCTGCTTAAATATCTTTCTGTAGCATGGTGCAATGGTCAGTTTGCTCACCACCTTGCAGCTCTGACTTTCATCCTTACAAACTGCGAGCACATCGAAACTGATGGACTATTACAAGAGCAGAGGCTCTTCCGCTTTTATCTGCTGAGTCCTCATAGCGGCTTCACTCGCAGTCACGCTCTCCTGTCCCTGACCACTGACCAAATCAGATGACCCTACCCTAAGGGATGTGACCGTCACCTAGAATAAAGTGTTCAGGTACCTTTCTTCCTCCATGATGCATTGCAGTGTCTGCAGCTCAGTCCCCAGCTGAATGTCTCTGAGCCGAAGCTCCTCAAACAGCAGACACATAGTGCAGACATGTTTGTCCTGGATCACACTGGTGTCTAGGAACTCCCACAAACTGCAGTCGCAACACATCACCTGTCCTTCCAACTTTATTATTATGTGTTAGTTAATTTATTATTTTCTAAATTTGTTTATGATTAATAATCCCTACTGCTCCCAATAAGCTATACTACTGCTGGTAAATCTTACTAATGAAATCTTACAATTACGGATAAATTACACAAATTGTCAAAAAAAAACAATCAAATGCTCACCAACCAATCATTTACCTGTTACCCAGTGACACCAGACTTTGATTCATTTTTCAGAATGGTCAGTCAACAGGTTTGACACAACCTCTTTTCAACTCTCAACGGTCTCTCCCTTCTTGTCTGTCTCCCCTCTCGACAGTCTACCCAACTCTTGTCAGTCTCTCCCCTTCCACCAGTCTCTCCCCTCTCACCAGTATCTCACCTCTCACCAGTCTCTCCCCTCTCACCAGTCTCTCCCCCTTACCAGTCTCTCCCCCTCACCAGTCTCTCCCATCTCACCCCGTCTCTCCCCCCTCACCAGTCTCTCCCCTTCCACCAGTCTCTCCCCCCTCCCCAGTCTCTCCCCTCTCACCCGTCTCTCCCCCCTCACCAGTCTCTCCCCTTCCACCAGTCTCTCCCCCTCCCCAGTCTCTCCCCTCTCACCAGTCTCTCCCCCTCACCAGTGTCTCCCCTCTCACCAGTCTCTCCCCCCTCACCCGTCTCTCCCCCTCATTAGTCTCTCCCCTATCACCAGTCTCTCCCCCTCACCAGTCTCTCCCCCCTCACCAGTCTCTCCCCTCTCGCCAGTCTCCCCCCTCTTGCCAGTCTCTCCCCCCTCACCCATCTCTCCCCTCTCCCCAGTCTCTCCCCTCTCACCCATCTCTCCCCCTCACCAGTCACTCCCCTCTCACCAATCTCTCCCCCCTCACCAGTTCCCCTCTCACCATCTCTCCCCCTCACCCGTCTCTCCCCCTCATCAGTCTCTCCCCTCACCAGTCTCTCCCCCCTCACCAGTCTCTCCCCCCCTCACCAGTCTCTCCCCTCTCACCAGTCTCTCCCCCTCACCAGTCTCTCCCCCCTTCCACCCGTCTCTCCCCCTCGCCAGTCTCTCCCCTCTCGCCAGTCTCTCCCCCCTCACCCGTCTCTCCCCTCTCACCAGTCTCTCCCCCCTCACCCATCTCTCCCCTCTCCCCGTCTCTCCCCTCTCACCAGTCTCTCCCCCTCACCAGTCTCTCCCCTCTCACCCGTCTCTCCCCCCTCACCAATCTCTCCCCTCTCACCCGTCTCTCCCCCCCCCAGTCTCTCCCCCTCGCCAGTCTCTCCCCTCTCGCCAGTCTCTCCCCCCTCACCCGTCTCTCCCCCCTCACCAGTGTCTCTCCCCCTCACCAGTCTCTCCCCCCTTACCCGTCTCTCCCCCCTCACCAGTCTCTCCCCTCTCACCCGTCTCTCCCCCCCACCAGTCTCTCCCCTCTTGCCAGTCTCTCCCCCCTCACCAGTCTCTCCCCTCTTGCCAGTCTCTCCCCTCTCGCCAGTCTCTCCCCCTCGCCAGTCTCTCCCCCCTCACCAGTCTCTCCCCCGTCCAGTCTCTCCCCCTCACCCGTCTCTCCCCCCTCACCAGTCTCTCCCCCTCACCCGTCTCTCCCCCTCACCAGTCTCTCCCTCCTCTCGTCAGTCTCTCCCCTCCCACCTGTCTCTCCCCCTCACCCGTCTCTCCCCCCTCACCCGTCTCTCCCCCTCACCAGTCTCTCCCCTCTCACCCATCTCTCCCCCCTCACTAGTCTCTGCCCCTCACCAGTCTCTCCCCCCCACCAGTCTCTCCCCCCTCACCATCTCTCCCCCCTCACCAGTCCTCTCCCCCCCTCACCAGTCTCTCTTCCCTCACCAGTCTCTCCCCCCTCACCAGTCTCCCCCCCCTCACCAGTCTCTCCCCTCTCACCAGTCTCTCCCCCCTCACCAGTCTCTCCCCCCTCACCAGTCTCTCCCCTCTCACCTCTCTCCCCCCTCACCAGTCTCTCCCCTCTCACCAGTCTCTCCCCCTTCCCTCTCGCCAGTCTCTCCCCTCTCACCCGTCTCTCCCCCTCACCAGTCTCTCCCCTCTCACCCGTCTCTCCCCCCTCACCAGTCTCTCCCCCCCTCACCAGTCTCTCCCCCCTCACCAGTCTCTCCCCCTCACCCGTCTCTCTCCCCTCACCAGTCTCTCCCCTCTCACCAGTCTCTCCCCCTTCCCTCTCCCCAGTCTCCCCCCCCCTCACCGTCTCTCCCCCCTCACCAGTCTCTCCCCCCTCACCAGTCTCTCCCCCTTCCCTCTCACCGTTCTCTCCCCCCTCACCAGTCTCTCCCCTCTCACCAGTCTCTCCCCCTTCCCTCTCTCCAGTCTCCCCCCCCTCACCAGTCTCTCCCCCCTCACCAGTCTCTCCCCCCTCACCAGTCTCTCCCTCCTTCCCTCTCACCAGTCTCCCCCCCCTCACCAGTCTCTCTCCCCCTCACCAGTCTCTCCCCCCTCACCAGTCTCTCCCCTCTCACCAGTCTCTCCCCCTTCCCTCACCAGTCTCTCCCCCCTCACCAGTCTCTCCCCCTCTCGCCCGTCTCTCCCCCCCTCCCACCAGTCTCTCCCCTCTCACCCGTCTCTCCCCTCTCGTCAGTCTCTCCCCTCTCACCAGTCTCTCCCCTCTCACCCGTCTCTCCCCTCTCGCCCGTCTCTCCCCTCTCACCGGTCTCTCCCCCTCACCAGTCTCTCCCCCCTCACCAGTCTCTCCCCCCTCACCAGTCTCTCCCCCCTCACCAGTCTCTCCCCCCACCAGTCTCTCCCCCTCACCAGTCTCTCCCCCCTCACCAGTCTCTCCCCTCTCACCCGTCTCTCCCCTCTCGCCCCTCTCTCCCCTCTCACCGGTCTCTCCCCCTCCCGGTCTCTCCCCCCTCACCAGTCTCTCCCCTCTCACCCGTCTCTCCCCCCCCCCCCTCACCATCTCCCCCTCTCACCAGTCTCTCCACCTTCCCTCTCGCCAGTCTCTCCCCTCTCACCCGTCTCTCCCTCCTCACCAGTCTCTCCCCTCTCACCCTTCATCCCCCTCACCAGTCTCTCCCCCCTCACCAGTCTCTCCCCCTCACCAGTCTCTCCCCCCTCACCAGTCTCTCCCCTCTCACCAGTCTCTCCCCCTTCCCTCTCACCAGTCTCTCCCCCCTCACCAGTCTCTCCCCCCCTCACCAGTCTCTCCCCCCTCACCAGTCTCTCCCCTCTCGCCAGTCTCAGTCTCTCCCCTCTCACCAGTCTCTCCCCCCCTCACCAGTCTCTCCCCCCCTCACCAGTCTCTCCCCTCTCACCCGTCTCTCCCCTCTCACCCGTCTCTCCCTCTCACCCGTCTCTCCCCTCTCGCCAGTCTTTCCCCTCTCACCAGTCTCTCCTCTCCCCTCTCCCCTCTCGCCCGTCTCTCCCCTCTCGCCCGTCTCTCCCCTCTCACCGGTCTCTCCCCCTCACCCGTCTCTCCCCCCCCTCACCCGTCTCTCCCCCCCTCACCAGTCTCTCCCCCCTCACCAGTCTCTCCCCCCCTCACATCTCTCCCCCCCACCAGTCTCTCCCCCCTCACCAGTCTCTCCCCCTCACCAGTCTCTCCCCCCTCACCAGTCTCTCCCCCCTCACCAGTCTCTCCCCTCTCACCAGTCTCTCCCCTCTCACCAGTCTCTCCCCTCTCACCAGTCTCTCCCCCCTCACCAGTCTCTCCCCTCTCGCTGGTCTCTCCCCCTCACCAGTCTCTCCCCTCTCACCAGTCTCTCCCCTCTCGCTGGTCTCTCCCCCTCACCAGTCTCTCCCCTCTCACCAGTCTCAGTCTCTCCCCTCTCGCTGGTGTCTCCCCCCACACCCGTCTCTCCCCTCTCACCCGTCTCTCCCCCCTCACCAGTCACTCCCCTCTCACCAGTCTCTCCCCCCTCACCAGTCTCTCCCCTCTCGCCAGTCTCTCCCCTCTCACCAGTCTCTCCCCTCTCACGCCTCTTTTGAAGTCTCACCCACTCCATCTGATCGAAAGATCAACATTTACCCACTCTCTGGACAAAGAAGTCTCTTCTAAATTCTTCATTGGATTTAGTAGCAACTATTTTATTTCGAAGGCCTTTAGTTTTTGATTGCCCACAAATGGAAACACTTTCTCTTTGGCTCTATGAGGTCACCCCTCAGCCTTCGTCTTTCCTAACTCAGCGTAGCCAATATTTCCAAATAGTTCCACCCTCTCAGTCAGATACGTCTCTGAATGTTTTTGTGCCATGATGACTAGAACTGTGCACAGAGTTCTAAGTCTGATTGAACCACATCAGGACTCACCTGAGGAAGGAGCTGTGCTCCGAAAGCTAGTGACTCCAAACAAACCTGTTGGACTTTAACCTGGTGTTGTCAGACTTCTTACTGTGCCCAACCCCAGTCCAACACCAGCATCTCCACATCATGATTTAACCAAAGCTGTATACAGTTGTTACATAATAACCTGCTTTTCAATTCAATTCCTTTAGACATGAAGCATAGTGCTTTGTGTATACTTTAATAGACTTGCCACTTTAATGATTTGTGAATGTGAACACTTGGATTCATTTGATCCTCAACTCCATTTAGACTCTGAAGAGCAGGAAAGGAAAGTGGGCGGGGCTTGGATTTAAAAGTTCCTCCCCCATTTCCAGTGGGCCCATTTTCAGCGGCTTGGGAAAGGGGATGCAGCGGGAACCCCACCTGTTGCCACAAAGGCGGCCACATTATGCTGGACGTTGAAATAGAAGTTCCAGGATTTTCAAGAAGATGGACGAATTTTAGAAGCACAGTCCAGTCATGAGGCCATTCGGGAGAGGGGAAAGGTCCAAGGAAGGCGCTGGAATGGCACAAAGGAGTGGGAAAGAGACGGGCAATTCAGGGCTTGGGCAAAAATGTGCCATGAACGGCCATTCAGCGAGACTTTCAGAAGTTCCATCTGAAATAATGCTCTGGGAATGGGTCCAGCTCCCTTGCACCTGCAGGCCATTGAGGCAGCTCAGTGGCAATATCGCATGGCACAAGGAAGGGTCCTCATGTGTATCACCGTTGTCATGATATGTATATTGACTGGGATGTAACGGGTTAACAAGTTAATGATAATGATTCATACCAGGAGGGGGAACCGCAGACCAGTGATATATATATCATGCGACTTGGGGATTTGGCGATTAGATTAAGAAGACTAGATAGTGAGATGTAGAGATGCCGGCGTTGGACTGGGGTGAGTACAGTAAGAAGTCTTACAACACCAGGTTAAAGTCCAACAGGTTTGTTTCAAACACTAGCTTTTGGAGCACTGCTCCTTCCTCAGGTGAATGATTCACCTGAGGAAGGAGCAGCGCTCCGAAAGCTAGTGTTTGAAACAAACATGTTGGACTTTAACCTGGTGTTGTAAGACTTCTTACTGTAGATAGTGAGAGGATTAGATAGTGAGGTGTGTGAGAGAGTAGTTGTATATTTGAGAGTTCTGTAAGTTAGAGGTAGCATCATTTTATACAATAACCTTCTACTTTAGGAATGAGAATGAATCTTAGTTAGTAGTGTCAATAAATTTATAGTTTTGAAACAAAAGAGAAAATGCTGGAAGATCTCAGTAGGTCTGGCAGCATCTGTAGGGGGAGAAAAAAGCTAATGTTACAAACTGAGCATCCATGAGCAGGTTATTGCCGCTTGATAGCACAGTTGATGATTCCTTCCATCACGTTGCTGATAATGGAGAGTAGGCTGAGAGGGCAGTAATTGGCTGGGTTGGATTTGTCCTATTTCTTGTGTGCAGGACATACCTGGGCAATTTTCCACATTGCTGGGTAGATCCCAGTGTTGTAGCTGTACTGGAACAGCTTGGCTAGGGGTGCGGCCAGCTCTGGAGCACAAGTCTTCGGTATCATTTCCAGAATATTGTCAAGGCCCAGAGCCTTTTACAGTATCCAGTGCCTTCAGCTGTTTCTTGATATCATGTGGAGTAAATCATATTGGCTGAAGACTGACATCTGTGATGCTGGGGATCTCTGGGGAGACTGTGATGGATCACCCACTCGGCACTTCTGGCTGAAGATCGTTGCAAATTCCTCAGCCTTGTCTTTTGCATATATGTGCTGGGCTCCTCCATCATTGAGGGTGGGGATATTTGTGGAGTCTCCTCCTCCAGTGAGTTGTTTACTTGTCCCCCACCTATCACGGCTGGATGTGGCAGGACTGGAGACCTTAGATCTGATGCGCTGGTTGGAAAATCGCTCAGCTCTGTCTATTATTTGCTGCTTATGCCGTTTGGCACAAGTAGTCCTGTGTTGTAGCTTCACCAGGTTGATGCCTCACTTTTCAGTATGCCTGGTGTTGCTCCTGGCATGCAGTCCTGCGCTCTGAATTGAACCAGGGTTCATTCCCTGGCTTGGTGGCAGTGGTAGAAAGGGGATATGCTGGGTCATGAGGTTGCAGATTCTGGTTGAATACAATTCTGCTGCTGCTGATGGCCCACAGTGCCTCATGGGTGCCTAGTCTTCAGTTGGTGGATCTGTTTGAAGTCTATCCCATTTAGAACAGTGGTAGTGCCACACAACACGATGGAGGGTATCCTCAATGTGAAGATGGGACTTTGCCTCCACAAGGACTGTGTGATGATCACTCCTACCGATACTGTCATGGACAGATGCATCTGCAGCAGGCGGATTGATGAGGAAGAGGTCAAGTATGTTTTTTCCCTCTTGTCGATTCCCTCACCACTTAAGGGGCTCAATTGGGCCACTGGAAGCGACCCCCACCACGTGTATAATTGCGGTGGGGCAGTGGCTGCTGGACGTGTGGTGGGCAGCTGTATTTAATGTGCACCTCACCATCAAACCTGCCAGCAAATGAAGTTTCAAATCCAGCCGTGTGTCTCTGTAATAGCAATTAGATCTAATCCATTCATCGCTATTTTTGTCAAAAGTTCATCCATCTTATTCTGATCAAGTGACTTCAATTTCATTTTTTTAATACTGTTCCTGCATGGACCTTACTGTCTGGTGAACTATTGATGTTAAACTCTGACCCTTCCAGTTCAGCTCAGCTTGTTCTTCACCCACATCAGCGATACAGCTTTTGACGTTGTGTTTCTAAATCTCCCTTTGCCCAAACCCTCCTCCCTCTCTGTTAGTTTCAAGTTATTTTTCCCTACTTTGGCCTTGTTTGTTGGTACACATGTATGTTTGTACACTCTGTCCCTTCCTGACACACTCTGGATATCATTACACATTTCCTGACCCGGTCGGCTGTGGCTGTCTCCTTACTCTTTAACTTTCCAAATCACACGTCATGCGACCCATCCTCCCCGCTCCCCACACAGACACACACCGCACACACTATTTATGTCAAGGTTTTCTCTACAGGACACTGGCAGTGATTGTCAGCAGTTGAGTGATAGACGTGTGGGCCAAAGTGGATTTACAGTTTGTGGGACAACGTGCTCACCTTCATTTCTGGACCCTGACCCCACCACCAACCTCACACCCCTCTCGACCTCATCTACCCTCACCCCACAGAGGGCAAAGGTGGAAGCCACAGAGAAACACAAATTGATCTCTGCTTTTTAACTCATTAAAAATGCACCTGCCTGAAAAATTGCTCAGTTGAAACCCAGGCTTAGCTCTTGTCAGAATGACGGTAAAGATGGTCAATATTGTGATGCGTGTCTTGAGGCGAGCAAACGTGGAACTTGCTGATGAGCAATAATATGGAAAAATCAGCCAGTGCAGGACAGAATGAGCCGGTCCAGAGCAGGAACAATTACTCCGATCAGCCAGTGCAGGACAGAATGAGCTGGTCCAGAGCAGGAACAATTACTCTGATCAGCCAGTGCAGGACAGAATGAGCTGGTCCAGAGCAGGAACAATTACTCCGATCAGCCAGTGCAGGACAGAATGAGCCGGTCCAGAGCAGGAACAATTACTCTGATCAGCCAGTGCAGGACAGAATGAGCCGGTCCAGAGCAGGAACAATTACTCCGATCAGCCAGTGCAGGACAGAATGAGCTGGTCCAGAGCAGGAACAATTACTCCGATCAGCCAGTGCAGGACAGAATGAGCTGGTCCAGAGCAGGAACAATTACTCTGATCAGCCAGTGCAGGACAGAATGAGCTGGTCCAGAGCAGGAACAATTACTCCGATCAGCCAGTGCAGGACAGAATGAGCCGGTCCAGAGCAGGAACAATTACTCTGATCAGCCAGTGCAGGACAGAATGAGCCGGTCCAGAGCAGGAACAATTACTCCGATCAGCCAGTGCAGGACAGAATGAGCCGGTCCAGAGCAGGAACAATTACTCCGATCAGCCAGTGCAGGACAGAATGAGCCGGTCCAGAGCAGGAACAATTACTCTGATCAGCCAGTGCAGGACAGAATGAGCCGGTCCAGAGCAGGAACAATTACTCTGATCAGCCAGTGCAGGACAGAATGAGCTGGTCCAGAGCAGGAACAATTACTCTGATCAGCCAGTGCAGGACAGAATGAGCCGGTCCAGAGCAGGAACAATTACTCTGATCAGCCAGTGCAGGACAGAATGAGCTGGTCCAGAGCAGGAACAATTACTCTGATCAGCCAGTGCAGGACAGAATGAGCCGGTCCAGAGCAGGAACAATTACTCCGATCAGCCAGTGCAGGACAGAATGAGCCGGTCCAGAGCAGGAACAATTACTCCGATCAGCCAGTGCAGGACAGAATGAGCCAGTCCAGAGCAGGAACAATTACTCTGATCAGCAGGATGCATACGCTGCCATTCAGTATGTTTCACAGAGTCTAAAATATACAACCCGACCCTCCCACCCACTCCCTCCCTGCACGTCTGCAACCCTGGCTAACCTCTCACATACTGTCCTCCCCCCACACCTTCATACCCTTCTTCCCCCATCCCCCCCATCCCTGCACAGTCTCCACCCACCCCTCACACACTCCTGTTCTCACAACCTCACTCACCTCACTCGCCCGGGGTCTTTAAGGCAGCCTCCTGTCTCACTCATCGTCTGCTCGTGGCTAAGGATTGATTCAGGGTGTCGCACCTCACGCCTCGTTGTTGGCGGCCTGCTCTGGTTGATCCACAAACCTACTCGCCTCGCCTGCTCCACTCGGCGGCTGACCTCACCTCATCCAATCAGGCAACACCGGCTGGCGCTAGGCTGCCGCTGGGCCCGTCCCTCCCATTGGTCAGGGTCCTGTACCTAGGCACTGTGTGTTTGTAAATCCGCCTCTGGGTGACTTGAGCTGTGTGTCAGGATGTGAGTACAGTTCGTGGAATATGACATTTGAAGATGCATTCACTGGCCTTGACCACTCGTGTGAGGCCATTGAACCTCTTGAGGCATCGGTTTTAGCTACAGGTGGCATGATTTCTAGCATCGGCCTGCTGATGGACGGCATGGTAGCACAGCACCAGGGAGCTGGATTCAATTCCGACTTCAGGTGACTGTGTGGAGTCTGCACGTTCTCCCAGTGTTTGCGTGGGTTTCCTCCGGGTGCTCTGATTTATAGGACCTTAAGACATAGGAGCAGAATTAGGCCATTCAGCCCATCAAGTCTGCTCTAAATTGCCCCTGAGTGTCCAAAATGTTAGGTAGGGTAACAGGGGAGTGAGTAGGCCTGGATGGGGTGCTGTTTCCGATTCGATGGGCCGAATGGTAGCCTTCTCCACTGTATGGATTCTATAATCCATCCCCTCTCACTGCCTTTTGACAATGTGTCTTTTGGGCTTCCTGGCTCGTTGCAGACACAGGACATCGCTCCTACATTCCACCTCCAGGGCAGCAGCTGAAGCTTTGGAGCTCTCTGCCAGGCTGTGTTGTTCTTTGATGTTTCCCAGGTCAGACACACTCTCCCCATGACAGCCATCCCTTTCTGCAGCCACGGTGCTTTCCGAGGCTGTTTAGCCGTGATTGGCTTACCAACCCTCCAGGGTTGGAGTCTCCAGGAACTGAAGATCAATCTCCAGGACAGGCTCTGCCCAGCCTGATAAAAAATCGTCGGGACATTGAAAGAAACGTTTTTGTCATTTTCGTTGAACTTTTCTTTTTTATCAGATGCAAAAATATTGAAATTGGGAAAAGAAAAGGCTGTTTGACAGACAGCCAAGCATCATCCACATTGGCGGAGGACGGCAGCATTTCACCAAGATGGATGTGTTAGCTGACTAATGGCTGGAAAGAGGTGCAATTTCTGCGATAGAACCTCCAGGAATACATTTGGTCACAGTTGGCAATGTTAGCGTTGACCAGGGTAAGCTAGCTTTAAGTGGTGCTTGTCATTGACAATATTGGACCCCTGTTAGTACATCCAACGAATCAACAGCAGAGTTAGCATTGGCTGGACACTGACAGCACAAAGATGGTATCCAGTCTTGGGGCTGTCCAAATTATCCGTCCTGAAGCTCTAACCTGAGAGGATAGCATTCTGCTGCCATCTGCTGTTTGCAACTAAAACTGCAGATCACCAACAATTCAGCCTGAATTGAACAGGCAACAAATGGCCTACAAAAATTGATTGGAAAAGTTGCTACTAATTTTTCTTTAGTTTATCCCCTCTAATCAGCTTCCCACCTGAGAAATGTGCAGTTGCAATAATTGTAAATTGAATCCACAGAAGACATATCTTACATGCAACGAGCCATGTGATGTTAGTAATGGTGGCAGCCCCGGTCAGCAAAACTGCATCTTTTACACTTCCACAACTTGTACACATCCATTCATAGATACTTCCAAATGCTGCTGAGTAAAATTGCAGGACATTCTGGTTGAAATGTGTTGCAGGATAATCACGGACTATGTAAAATATTGTGGTGGCCCACCATTCACAATTTTGAGTTGAAGTTCTCAAGGGAAGATTCTTGGCAGGAATAATCTTCAAAAGCAAGAGCACAACGATAGTGAGAAAATGCTATTCAAAAACTATTGGATTATAATATGACTAGGAAATGAACCATTTGGAGTTGGCAACAATATGGCTGGAAGAATGACAAAGGGCGCGATTCTCTGGTAAGATTTCTCAGTGTGGTAGCGACCAGGAACTGTCGTGGCTTCCCGGCGCTCGGCCAGCCAGACCGGCAACACTAATCAAAGTTAATTGGTCCCTGAATGAGGTCCCGTGGGCTTCTCGCCGCAAATGAAGGCTCGGCAGCCGATTCACCAGCGCCGTGCTCGCCAGCCCCCCCCCCCCCCCCCCCCCCCCCCCCCCTCCGCACGCCACACCCCGCTAACAAGGTCAAGCACCATTTAAGCTGCACTTGCTCAGCCAACCCCAGCCAGCTCACAACAATGGCACCAAGGAGACCGGCCCCAAGATTCAGGGGCGCTGACCTGGGGAGACTCCGAGATGCAGTCGAGGCCATGAGGGATGTCCGGCTCCCCCCCCCCCCCCCCCCCCCCAGGGTCCCAGAGGGTCAGCCATAGGGCAGCCAGTGCTGCCTGGAACAAGGTAGCATGGCTGTAGGCTTGGGGAGTGTGACCAGGAGGACTGGACTCCTGTGCCAGCAAAAGGTTAACGGCCTACACCGGGCAGCACGTGTGGGTAGACACCAAATCCCCCGGACCCTGCACCCCAAGACCTCCCTGCCCCTACGCGAGCATCCATGCCCCAACTCTCCATGCAACCCCCACCCTCCCTCCGACCCCCATTCCCTCAACCACCCCCCAACCCTTCCGTCACCGCCCCCCCCCCCCCCCCCCCCCCACACACACACACACACACTGCGTGTGGCTAACAATGTCCTCTCTGTGTCTCCACAGCAAAAGCTCTCCTAAAATCACTGGGAGAGGGCCATGACTGGCGGAGGGATGCCGGATACTTTTGAAAAGCGGGCCTGGAGGTGACTGGAGTGACTGAGGACAGAGCAGGTTGACCCCTCTCCAGCCTCTCATGAGAACACCTCGGAGGAGAGCTCCAAAGATGCCACCAAAATAGTCGAGGCACAGCTGTCATCCCCACCCTCCACCAGCGCACATACACGCACCTCAGTGGGATATATTAGTGGCCAGGCTTCTGGGACACAACCTGGCGAACAATGTACAGCTGCTGATGTACATCAGGTGGAGGCAGGATGGCAGAAAGCCAGATGAGACAGCAGTCGGAGGGAGGTCTGCTGGATCCCTGGGCCCAGCTGGGAGCTTGTCCCAGTCACTGTGGAGCATTGCCGAGGGCATCAATACCATGGGGAACCACCAGGGCTGGCAGAGCCAGATGATGTAGGGGCAGCCCCTCCATCCCAAGGTGAAACAGGGGGCCCTATGGGCACTGGCTGGGAGGAGGGGGCGCTGGGTGCCAACCAGGACCCGTCCTGTGGAGTGGAGATGGTGACCACCAGCTCCCTTGTTCCACCCTCTGATGAGGCCGCATTACACAGTCAGCATATAAGAACATAAACATAAGAACTAGGAGCAGGAGTAGGCCATCTGGCCCCTCGAGCCTGCTCCGCCATTCAATGAGATCATGGCTGATCTTTTGTGGACTCAGCTCCACTTTCCGGCCCGAACACCATAACCCTTAATCCCTTTATTCTTCAAAAAACTATCTATCTTTACCTTAAAAACATGCAAAGAAGGAGCCTCAACTGCATCACTGTGCAAGGAATTCCATAGATTCACAACCCTTTGGGTGAAGAAGTTCCTCCTAAACACAGTCCTAAATCTACTTCCCCTTATTTTGAGGCTATGTCCCCTAGTTCTGCTTTCACCCGCCAGTGGAAACAACCTGCCCGCATCTATCCTATCTATTCCCGTCATAATTTTAAATGTTTCTATAAGATCCCCCCTCATCCTTCTAAATTCCAACAAGTACAGTCACAGTCTACTCAACCTCTCCTCATAATCCAACCCCTTCAGCTCTGGGATTAACCTAGTGAATCTCCTCTGCACACCCTCCAGTGCCAGTACGTCCTTTCTCAAGTAAGGAGACCAAAACTGAACACAATACTCCATTTGTGGCCTCACTAACACCCTATACAATTGCAACATAACCTCCCTAGTCTTAAACTCCATTCCTCTAGCAATGAAGGACAAAATTCCATTTGCCTTCTTAATCACCTGTTGCACCTGTAAACCAACCTTCTGTGACTCATGCACTAGCACACCCAAGTCTCTCTGCACAGCGGCATGCTTTAATATTTTATTGTTTAAATAATAATCCTGTTTGCTGTTATTCCTACCAAAATGGATAACCTCACATTTGTCAACATTGTATTCCATCTGCCAGACCCTAGCCCATTCACTTAACCTATCCAAATCCCTCTGCAGACTTCCAGTATCCTCTGCACTTTTCGCTTCACCACTCATCTTAGTGTCATCTGCAAACTTGGACACATTGCCCTTGGTCCCCAACTCCAAATCATCTATGTAAATTGTGAACAATTGTGGGCCCAACACGGATCCCTGAGGGACACCACTAGCTACTGATTGCCAACCAGAGAAACACCCATTAATCCCCACTCTTTGCTTTCTATTAATTAACCAATCCTCTATCCCGTGTCGCGTCTTTTCGTCCGACGTTACTTCGTCCAACGACACTTCGTCCACGTTTTGTGGTCCAACGTCTTTTTGTCCGCACGTCTTTTGGTCCAACGTCTTTTTGTCCAATTATCCAATTACAAATTAAATTAAAACCATTTAATTGATAAAATGCAAGTACAATACAGCAAGTGAATTTAATTGCTAAAATGCAAGTAATTGATAAAATGCAAGTAAAATGCAAGTTGAAAAATGCAGTTAAAAAATCTAAAAATGCAGTTAAAAAATCTAAAAGTTTACTAATTACTTAAAATTCCCGAAGTTACTTAAAATTGATGTAAATTGTAAGCAACATTCCTCAAGAAATCAATTTTTGTTGTAGAATCATATTCAACGACCAATCTTTTGAGGCGTTCAGTTATTTTCTTATATCGCGTACATGAAGTCGACTGATCTCCCCGAAGAATTTGAAGCTTCATGCTTTATTTCTGCAACTGCTTTTCTAGCATTTAACGAATCAACATCAGCTGGATGAAGGTGCTCATTAGAGAAATAAATAATTTTCGGCTCATTGTTTTCCGTTACCGTGTGAATCCGCACTGAACACAGCCTTCTTTTCTCACATCTCCAGTATTCTTTTCCTAGGTTTGGACTGCTCGAATGAAAATCGTAGATGTAGTTATTTCCATCAGCTACCTTCCTTTTGCTCTTCGTTGATACAATGAACTTTGCCATTTCGGGATGGGCGAATTAAGAAAGAGAACGATAATATCTATCCTTTAACGAGGCTCGTTAAAGGAAAGAGACCGGTAATAAAAATCCTTTATTGCATATTATACCTTGCTATGTGCATTAGAGAAGATTTCTATTTACAAAAAGTTAATGTGGGGAGTGGAGTGGAGTGCAGTTAAAAAATCTAAAAGTTTACTAATTACTTAAAATTCCCGAAGTTACTTAAAATTGATGTAAATTGTAAGCAACATTCCTCAAGAAATCAAGTTACAAAAAGTCAAGTTACAAAAAGTCTTTGACGAAAAAAATCATCGGACAAAAAGACGTTGGACCAAAAGACGTGCGGACAAAAAGACGTTGGACCAAAAGACGTGGACGAAGTGTCGTTGGACGAAATGACGTCGGACGAAAAGACATAGCACCCCTCTATCCATGCTACTACTTTACCCTTAATGCCATGCATCTTTATCTTATGCAGCAACCTTTTGTGTGGCACCTTGTCAAAGGCTTTCTGGAAATCCAGATATACCACATCCATCGGCTCCCCGTTATCTACTGCACTGGTAATGTCCTCAAAGAATTCCACTAAATTAGTTAGGCATGACCTGCCTTTTACGAACCCATGCTGCGTCTGCCCAATGGGACAATTTCTATCCAGATGCCTCGACATGGCGACACAGCTGGGCATGTGCCGCCGACAAGTGAGCCAGGGCCCTCCGGCCCCAGAGCCCCCAGAGGATGCCCGCCAATGGCATCGAAGGCCATTCGACACGGTAGGCAGCTGGCAGCCTCCACCTCTGATGTGCATCCTGGGGACACACCTAGACGTAGTGGTAGAGCTAGGAAGGCAAAGCACATCGAAGATCACTGAGGGCACCGGGGATGGGGGGATGGAATGGGGGCATGGTAAGTAGGGGGTGGGGGGTGCGGGTTAGGTAGGGGGTGAGGGGGGTGAAGGGAGGGGGCGGTACCAACAGGAGAGAGGAATTGTTACACACCATAAATACCCTTGTGCACAACCAGCATGATGCCTCTGTCACTTTCTTCCACAATGCTGGCCGACCTTCAAACCCTTGGCCCATCTCTCCAGGCATCTTCCCTTTTCCCGGCACACCATGTGCAGGCGATGGGTGTGAGCGAGCACTCAGCAGACAGGCAGGGGTCAGACTATGGCATAGATTCAGGAGCACCAGCGCCCAGCTCTCTGCGGGTTATCATCGCCGCCCCCTTGCCCTCCACAGTGACCCGCTGACAGTGCTGGTACAGTCCCAGCACCCTGGAGTGATGTCACACATACCCTGGGAGGGGGGGAAATGGTCCTCAGGTTCCTCCTTCGCCTCAGCTGATCTGACTCCTCCTCATCATCCTCACCTTTGTCCTCTTTCTCCTCCTCCTCGGAGGTGGCCACATGTTCCTCATCACCAACCTCTAGCTTGCCGCCCTGCTGCTGTGTAAGGTTGAGAAGGGCGAGGCAGACCACCAAAATGGGCGAACTTCTGGGCGGTGTACTGGAGGGCACCTCGGGAGTGGTCGAGGCATCAAAACTGCACCTTGAGGAGTCCGATGTACCGCTCAGTGACAGCCCACGTGGCCACATGGGCTCCATTGTACCAGGTCTCTGCTTCGGTCTCCAGCCTCCGTACTAACGCCATTATCTAGGTCCTCATTGGGTACCCCTTATCCCCCAAGAGCCAGCCGCCCATACCGGGTGGTCTTCGAAGTGGCCGGCGATGACCGACTCCCCAGGATGTAGCTGCCGTGCGGGAAGTGGTCACACACGAGTTGTATGTTCAGGGAGTGGAACTCCTTCCTGTTAATGTAGGACACCCCAGATGGCCCAGTGAGTGCGGGGCGACATGCGTGGCATTTATTACCCCCTGGACCTGATGCATCCCGCCGATGGAGGAGAAACCTGCTGCCCGGGCATCTTGCTGGGCTTGATCAAGGTCAAAGTCGATGTGGTTGGGCGGCAACGTGGCACAGTGGTTAGCACTAGGGCTTCAGTGCTGAGGACCCTGCTTCGAATCCCAACCCTGTGTCACTGTCCGTGTGGAGTTTGCACATTCTCCCCGTGTCTGTGATGTACCATCAATTGAACGCGAGACGAGCTGCTGCACAAAAGTATGGCTTTAATCAGCTAGATGTTAGCCCTGCGGTCCACTACAGTAAATGGACGACCGCCGGGACTACTGGGTATTTATACCCCACCCTGGAGGCGGGGTTAACTCAGCCTCTCGACCAATCGGGGGGCCGTCACATGACTGGTCTCAACCAATCGGTCAAGAGGCACATGACCAACCGGGGCCAATGGTAAGCCGGTGTTCTGCACCAATGGCAGGCAGCTATGTTAATCATACCACCACATTCACCCCTTGCAGAGAAAGAAGCCGGGGGGGGGGGGGGGGGGAGGGGGGTGTCAACGAGAGCTGGGAGGGGAGAACTGGTGATATGAGTAGTAGCGAGAGAAAGAAAAAAATGTATCCTTGGCTTCCCACTGGCCCAGACATTTAACAACAGTACATACTGTCCATACAAGGTCCATGGTGTTGTTGAAGGTTATATAGACTCGATCAGCCTTTTTGTTGCCCATGACATCCTGGAAGACCGCCGCAGTGGAGTTGGTGACACTGGTTCAGCTGATGGTGGTGGTTCCGCTGATGTCCGGGAGCGATGGTCCTTGAACTGTCTCCGTAACCCGGGCTGGTGGTGGAGACGCCATGGATGGGGGAGGGGTGGCCTGGGTGGGACACTGGGAAAAAGAACAGAGGGGGGTCTGTGGTGAAGGGGGGGAAGGCCGCACGCCGGCGGGTGCCAGGTCCTGGAGGGAGACCGTGTCCTGCCGACCGTCGGGGTACTCCACATACGCATACTGCGGGTTAGCATGGAGTAACTGGACTTGTTCCACCAACGGGTCGGACTTGTGCACCCGCACATGCTTCCGGAGCAAGATGGGTCCGGGGGTGACCAGCCACGTCAGGAGAGGGGATCCGGAGGACGACTTCCTGGGGGAAACAAGAAGACGTTCATGAGGTGTCTGATTAGTTGCGGTACAGAGGAGTGAGCGGATAGAATGTAGGGCATCGGGGATAACCTCTTGCCATCGGGAAATAGGGAGATCTCTGGACCGGAGGCCCAGTAGTATGGTCTTCCAGGTGGTACCATTCTCCCGCTCGACCTGTCCATTACCCCGGGGGTTATAGCTGGTCGTCCTGCTAGAGGCAATGGCCCTGTTGAGCAGGAATTGACGCAGCTCGTCGCTCATAAATGAGGACCCCCGATCGCTATGTATGTACGCGGGGTAGCCGAACAGGGAGAAGATGGAGAGGAGGGCCTTAACGACGGTCGATGTGGTCATGTCAGGGCAGGGAATGGCGAAAGGGAAGCAGGAGTATTCGTCGATTACCGTCAGGAAGTAAATGTTGCGGTTGCTAGAGGGAAGGGGCCCCTTGAAGTCAATGCTGAGATGTTCGAAGGGGCGGGATGCTTTGATCAGATGCGCACGCTCGGGGCGGTAGAAGTGCGGTTTGCACTCTGCGCAGATGTGGCAGTCACGGGTTACTGTCCTGACTTCCTCGATGGAGAAGGGCAGGTTGCGGGCCTTTATGAAATGGTAGCAACGGGTCACCCCTGGATGGCAGAGGTCCACGTGTAGGGAGTGGAGATGGTCTATCTGCGCGCTGGCGCAGGTACCACGGGACAGGGCATCAGGAGGCTCATTGAGCTTCCCAGGACGATACAAGATATCATAGTTGTACGTGGACAACTCGATCCGCCACCGTAAGATCTTGTCATTCTTAATCTTGCCCCTCTGTGCATTATCGAATATGAAGGCCACTGACCGTTGGTCTGTGAGGAGGGTAAACTTCCTGCTGGCCAAATAGTGCCTCCAATGTCGCACAGCTTCGACTATGGCCTGGGCTTCCTTTTCCACAGAGGGGTGGCGGAGTTCGGAAGCCTGGAGGGTTCTGGAGAAGAAGGCCACTGGTCTGCCCGCTTGGTTCAGGGTGGCCGCTAGAGCTACTTCTGATGCGTCGCTCTTGACCTGGAAGGGGAGGGACTCGTCGATGGCGCGCATCGTGACCTTTGCGTTGTCTGCTTTGATGCGGCTAAAGGCCTGGCAGGCCTCTGTCGATGGCGGGAAGGTCGTGGACTGAATGAGGGGACGGGCCTTGTCCGCGTAATTGGGAACCCATTGGGCCTAGTAAGCGAAGAAACCCAGGCAGCGTTTGAGGGTATTAGGGAGAGGGAGTTCCATCAGGGGGCGCATGCGTTCAGGGTCGGGGCCTATCACTCCGTTACGCACTACGTAGCCAAGGATGGCTAGACAGTCGGTGCTAAACACGCACTTATCCTTATTGTATGTGAGGTTAAGGAGTTTTGCGGTTTGGAGAAATTTTCGGAGGTTGGTGTCATGGTCCTGCTGGTCGTGGCCGCAGATGGTGACATTATCGAGGTACGGGAAGGTAGCGCGTAATCTGTACTTGTCGACCATTCGGTCCATCTCCCGTTGGAAGACCGAGACCCCATTTGTGACACCGAATGGAACCCTAAGGAAGTGGTAGAGGCGCCCATCTGCCTCGAACGCGGTGTACTTGCGGTCACTCGCGCGGATGGGGAGCTGGTGGTAAGCGGACTTGAGGTCCACAGTGGAGAAGACTTTGTATTTCGCGATTAATTTTGGGGCAGTTGGGAGAACATTCCAATACCATTATAAATGGCAGGTAATTTGGTGCAATGGGCTGATTTTATGAAAACTCCGAGAATTGGAAATCACTCTCTAAAAGATTCATTATATTCTAGCCAATAAGGTTTTGCAAAATATTAAGGTCAATTGTAAAATTGGAAGCAAAAGGTTCAATTTGTTAAAATGTTTGGTTCAGCCCGAGCAAGGCAAAGATAAGACATATCAAGAATTTGTTACAATAGGCTGTTAATTATTGCATTGAGGTTTTGATTTCATCAAAGGAACCGGTTAGAAAGGTAAATTATTGCACAGTTCGTCACAACCCTCAAGTAACTTGCAGAGTTTTGCAAATTCGGTGACTCATTTGATGACACAAATAGAGATCGTTTGGTGTGTGGTTTGAAAAATTAGGCCATTCAGAGAAGATTATTAACGTAATGAAATCCAAGTAGTTCATGGCTAACGAGGCTTCTCAGCTCAAAGGGAGCGTGGGGATCCATAAGTTGGCTATCACCCAGAAGAAGTCTACCCGCTAATGTGCGTGTCATCGCTGTGCAAAAACAGGCCATTCACAGGATGATTGCTGGAGCAAGGGCAGCCAATGTAACAATTGTGGCTGAATTGGCCACACAGCAAGACCTTGCTGGAGTAAAATAACTTCTGCAGAGAAGAACTCTCAAAGGAAGATACAGAACTCATTCAAAGGAAGAAACAAAACAAATTCAACTAAGAAACGTCACAATGCGGGAGAAAAGAACAACAACCACAGTGAAGCAGTAACACTTTATTCTGATGAAGAACTGAAGCTGAACCTACTCTCAGTCCAGGGTAGTTCACACCGTTTTTGGGTAGTCCAAAAACTGGAATGGACAAATGATCAAAATGAATGTCAATACGGGGGAGGGTTGCTGTCTCCCTAACTCCTGAGACCATCTACAAATGGAAACTTAATCACCTGCCTTTGAAGCCAGCAGATGTGACCTATACTGAGGACATGGTGCCTCTGAGAGGTTACATCACAGTCAAGGTTGAGCCAAGTGGACAACCTGCAGAGCTACCATTCCATGTGGTCCAAGGAAGGTTTCCAACTCTCTTTGGCCACTCTTGGCTGGAAATTATTAAACTGAACTGGAGCTTAGTAAACAGCTTTGTTGATTGAAATTCCAACTTACAGACCATAATGGAAAAATACAGCAGTGTTTTTGAAGCTACACCGGGGTCCGTGAAAGGAGTACAGGTATCCCGGAAGATTCAGGAAAATAACCAGCCGAAATGTCTCAAGGCTACAGTAGTGCTCTATGTTAGGTAGAACCTGAACTACTGAGACTTGCGGGAACAGGAGTCTTAGAACCTGTCACTACTAGTGACCAGACAACTTCTGTTGCAGCGGCATGGTAGCACAGTGGTTAGCACTGTAGCATGTCTGCATGTGTTTCCTCCGGGTGCTCCGGTTTCCTCCCACAAGTCCCGAAAGAAGTGCTTGTGAGGTGAAGTGGACATTCTGAATTCTCCCTCGGTGTTCCCGAACAGGCGCCGGAATGTGGCGACTAGAGGCTTTTCACAGTAACTTCATTGCAGTGTTAATGTAAGCCTAGTTGTGACTATAATAAAGATTATTATTATTATTGTACCTATCATGAAATAGGATGGCACGATTCACATCTGTGGAGATATTAAGACAGCAATGACTAGGTACAGACCAATACCACCGACCATTGATTGAAGATTTGTTCGCAGGCCGAACAGGTGGACAGAAGTTCAGCAAGATGACCTATCGCAGGCCTACCTGCAAATGAATGTGGCATCTAAATCTCAACACCTGCTCATCATCAGCACTCACAAAGGTGTCTTCTTCTACAAGATATTACCTTCTGGAATAACGTCAGCACCAGCTTTTCTTCAATAATCAATGGACCAAATCCTTAGTGCCTTACAGTGCTACCTAGATGACATATAGGCACAATGAACAAGAACACTTACGACATTTAGCAGTGACACTGAAAAACTTTCAGACACAAGGGCTTCATGTGAGGAAAGGTAAATGTGACTTCTTTTAGGAATCCATATAATATCTAGGATATGTAATTGTCAGTAAGGGTCTGCACAAAGCACCTAAAAAGATGGAAGCTAGTAGGGAGGCTCCATGAATGTCACTCAACATAGGTCATTGCCAGAGTTAATCAACTACTATGGAAAACCCGTCCAGAATCTAGAAGCCCGACCAAAACCCTTACATACCTTGTTGTGCACGAAACAGGCATGGCATTGGGCTTCAGAAGGTGAAAAGGTAAATCAATCTGTAAAAACTGTGGAAAAGTCAGAAATGTTGGTTACCATTACAACTTGCCTGTGGTGCTTCGACAGAGCGGTGGAGTCACATATGCAACCTTCAAGGGAAAAAAGACCAGTAGCTTTTGCAGCTCGTCCTTTAACAAGTGAAGGATCTAACTGTGCTCAGTTGGAGAAGGAGGCACTGAGTTTAGTGTCTGGAAATTTCACTAATAGCTGTATGGTTGTCACCTCATGTTGCTGGTGGACGACAGGCCCTTTACAGCTATTTCTGGGCCACACAAAGGTATCCAACGATGGTCTTGAATACCATCTGCACATTGCTACGAGATCAAATACCATCAGTCTGAAAATCATGCAAATGCAGATACATTGTCACATCTCCCTTTACCAGCTGGTCAGATACTGCCTAGTCAGGATAATATTTTTTATTGTGATCGAGAATATTCCAGTGACTGCAGCTCAAGTCCAAAGGCATACCAGAAATGATCCTGTGATGGGGAAGATACCGGGAATGGTACAGTATTAAAGGGAAGGGAAACATACTGAATTAAAACTATTCATTTCCAGGAGATTTGAATTAGCAGCACAGTGCGGATGTCTGTCGTGGAGGCTGAGTAATAATTACTCCAAATGTAATTACTACAACAAAGATTATTGGAACAGTTACATGAAGGACTTCCAGGTATCGTTTGAAAGAAAGAATTAGCACAAAGCTACTTTCGGTGGCCAGGAATTGATCCCCAGATAGAAGAAAATACGGGGGACCTGCGCATCTGCATTGACCCCAAGAATCTCACTAAGAATATCATGCGGGAACACTACCCCATCCCAAAGCGGGAGGAACTCACGAGTGAGATGGCACACGCACGCTTCTTCACAAAATTGGATGCATCACAGGGATTTTGGCAAATCCAGTTGGAAGAGTCCAGCAGAACACTCTGCACCTTCAACACGCCTTTTGGCAGATACTGCTACAATCGCATGCCATTTGGCATCATCTTGGCATCAGAGATATTCCATCGCATCATAGAGCAGATGACGGAAGGCATTGAAAGGGTTCGTGTGCACGTGGACAACATCATCATATGGTCCACGACCCCTGAAGAACATGTGTCCCGTCTCCAGAAGGTATTCCGCCGTGTACATGCCAACGGCCTAAAGTTAAACAGGTCCAAATGTTGTTTTGGCTCTTCGACGCTCAAGTTCCTAGGCGACCAGATCTCACAGCATGGTGTGCGCCCGGACACAGACAAAATCAAGGCCATCGAGGCGATGAAGGTCCCTAAGGACAAAAAGGCGGTGCTGCGTTTCTTGGGTATGGTCAGTTTTCTGGGTAAGTTCATTCCAAACATGGCCACACACACCATGGCCCTACGCAACCTGGTGAAAAAGGCAACTGCCTTTGAGTGTAAGGCGGCACACCAGACAGAGTGGCTGGAGCTGAAATCCAAGCTCACCACTGCACCAGTCCTGGCATTCTTCGACCCGGACCGGGAGACAAAGATATCCACAGACACGAGTCAGGATGGCATCGATGCAGTGTTGCTTCAACGAGATGACACATCATCCTGGGCACCAATAGCCTACTCATCAAGAGCGATGACGCCCACTGAAACCAGATATGCACAGATTGAGAAGGAGTGCTTGGGTCTTCTCACCGGCATCCTCAAAATTCATGATTATGTATACGGCCTGCCGACATTCACTGTCGAGACGGATCATAGGCCTCTGGTCCACATCATCCACAAGGACCTGAACGACATGACGCTTTGGTTGCAGAGAATCCTGCTTAAACTTGGGAGGTATGACTTCAACTTGGTGTACACACCTGGCAAGGAGTTCATTATCGCTGATGCATTGTCCCCTCCGCCACCTCTCGTGTCCAAATTAGATAACACAACAGGTGTTGTGCCACAGAGGCTAGGTAAAGAGGGGGACAGGGCACCTCGACCTGCCTTGAAGTGGTCTTCCTCCTCAAGAATCATGGAGTTGCAATTGGTCACCCATTGGGAGGAGGAGTGCCAGCAAAGCACCCTGGGAGCTTGATCCAAGGACACTCCAAGTGTTCTCTGCCACTCCATCCCTGCCAGTGACCTCATTGCATCCAGCAGGTCAAGCTGAGGAGGGGTAACCGGCACCTGAGAGCAAGAGACCCTTAGCAGGCCGGCTTCTCTAGGCCTCAGGCTTCCAGAGGAAAAGATTAATAAGTATTCCATAGAATCTATAGAATTCCTACAGTACAGAAGGAGGTCATTTGGCCCATCAAGTCTGCACCGACCCTCCGAAAGAGCACCCTACCTAGACCCATTGCCGCACCCTAGCCAGGTAACCCCACCTAACCTGCAGATCTTTGGACGCTAAGGGGTAGTTTAGCATGGCCAATCCACCTAACCGGCACATTTTTGGACTGTGAGAGTAAACTGGAGCACTTGACGACACAGGGCGAACGTGCAAACTCTGCACAGTCACTCAAGGCCGAAATTGAACCAGCGTCCCTGGTGCTGTGTGGCAGCAGTGCTAACCACTGTGCCAGCATGCGCTCATGCCACCACGAAGGCACACAGGTGTCACAGGTGTACAGCCATAGTTTTGGCAGTTGTTCACTTGCACTGATTGGATGTTTCTGTATTCCATCTTGCTTCGAATTGTTTCAGAGATCACAAACGTTTAAGGGTGTGGAATGCACCCCCATCAGAGTCTGATAATGAACTCCTATAGATTCACTTCTCTCACATTATCAACATATAATCCTACATGTGCATGATTAAGCACTGACCATTGTTAGTAAGTGTTCTGCCTGGCCAAACATCATGCAGCACGGTAGCAGGGGCAGCACGGTAGCATGGTGGTTAGCATAAATGCTTCACAGCTCCAGGGTCCCAGGTTCGATTCCCGGCTGGGTCACTGTTTGTGTGGAGTCTGCACGTCCTCCCCGTGTGTGCGTGGGTTTCCTCCGGGTGCTCCGGTTTCCTCCCACAGTCCAAAGATGTGCGGGTTAGGTGGATTGGCCATGCTAAATTGCCCGTAGTGTCCTAAAAAGTAAGGTTAATGGGGGGATTGTTGGGTTACGGGTATAGGGTGGATACGTGGGTTTGAGTAGGGTGATCATTGCTCGGCACAACATCGAGGGCCGAAGGGCCTGTTCTGTGCTGTACTGTTCTACTGTTCTATGTTCTAAGCTATTATTTGCAGCCCACTATGTTCTGACCTCTAAAAATGTTGCATAATATTTCACCTCTTGCTGCTATGACCCTGATATGAGATGTGAGTGGATGTCTCGAGTTCTTGAGGAGTTTTAAACCTACTACTTAAACGGCAAGGAATACCGTAGATGCAGTTTCAGGGCTGAGTGAGTGAAGCTCGACACTATCTTCTTAACAATAGAAAACTAAAGGTAGCACTACATCTCTATAGAAAGCTGAGATTGATATGTCCAATCGTTAATGGCCTTCATTGAAGTAACATGCAGGTGGAGGCTGCAAGTAAGGGGGCAATAGGCAAGTTAGCCTAGACTGCAAGAGGAATTGAGTGTAGGATTTGAGAGGTACGTTTGCAGTTGATTGAAGCCTTTGTCAGGTTTCACCCGGGCCTGTGTGCTGGACAGGGCCAAGAAATGTGAGTCTAAACATGTGAAGCATCAGCAGCTCCAACAGGACTCTGCAGGGTCCATGCAGAAAAGATGGTTACCTTGTCTGGGGTGTCCACAAAGATGGATCACAGTTTTGCACTAATGCTAAGGCCACCTAGGACTGGGATATGTAGGACTATTTGTGATTGGAGTGTCCGGAATGAATGCTACTCAGCAACCCCTTATGCAGGTAATGCACTCTTTGTGAATGGGCTACAAAGTTACCCTGAAATGTTTCAGCATGATAAAGGTATCAAGGGATTATGGGTTTATTCTGGGCAAGTGGCGATCTCTGAAGGAAGGTGTGCAGAATCACAATCTTCCCCGGTCAATCTGCAGGGAGGAGTGATGCTGAAGGGCCTAATGGTGTTCTCATGTTGCTTCTCTCTGTTCCCTCATATATCTGTTTCTGCACGGAAGAGCTCTCTGCAAGGTCTATCCCCCATTGGGAGCAGGTGTGGGAGTGACATGTGTGTACCCCTGCTGAGGTAAGTTTTGATATTGCTCCCCAGTGACCATGCTCACAGACCCTTTGAGGGAACAGGTAAAATAACAATTCTACTTAGGTAGCTGAGGTTGTGGGAAAATGGAGAGCTGTGCAGGTTCGAATGTGCACATTTAGTGCTGGGGCTCTGTATATCAGCACAGACTGGTGCAGGATCAAACCATCAGCACAGCATATGGTAACTATTGAAATTTAATTCAACTATCATAAATCAAGGTATATTGGAGAAAACTATAATATCTGTCACCAAAAAGGAGCTGGGGTCTCCCAGCCAGCAGAAGATAGAAAACCAAAAACTTAAAGAAATGTGCCAGCCGCTTACTCTGCCTGGAATCTGCTAGCTATCAGATTGGCTCGAGTCTGTCTGCCGTGTCATAGCCCTGTAATGGCCTCTGCATGTGGCTCGGTAACAATCTTGCCCCTCGCCATCTCCATCCCCTTCAGCGTCCAGATCATCGGAGGAGACATCTCGGTCCTCCATGTCTCCCTCAGCCAACACATCCCCCTTTGTAGTGTTAGAATGTGCTGGGCGCAGCTGACAAGGATTATCCAGGACACTCTGTGGTGAGTATTGGACAGCCCCATCTGGGTGGTCCAAACATCTGAACCTCAATGTTTGGAGGCCTATCGTCTTCTCAGCCGTGGACCTTGTGGAGACATGTGCAACATTGTACTTCTCCTCAGCAGTGTTCCGAGGGTGGCAAACTGACATCATCAGCCAGGTCTTCTGGAGGTATCCCTTGGCCCTGAGGAACAAACCCTGCAATCGTTGAGGTCCTTGGTGAGTGGGTCAGAATGTAGGCATTGAGAGATCCTTGCGAACTGAGCACAAGCATTTACATATAAGCTGCATGTTCGAAGAGTGGAAATCCTTTCTCTTGATGAATGTTGCTGGCTGTTGCCAGGGAGCTCTCAGGGCCACATGTGTGCAGCCACTAGTCCCTTGCACTTGAGGGACAATCCCAACACTCCTGCGGTCTGGCATTTGGGAACAAGGAATTGGTGAAATTGGACAAATTGGTGCACTTTCCACAACAGGAGAGACAGGGAGATGCCACACAGTTCCCCACTGGAGCTCTGGAAGGAGCCAATAGTAAAAGGGTTTAAGGCAGCAGTGACCTTTGATGTCACTGGCATTGGATTCCCTCCAAGACCTGTGGCCATAGGATGCCGTGGAGATGCTTACAAATGTCAGCAATCACGTTCCAAATCACCTCCAGCATTCCCCTTCGCTCATTTGTCGATAGCTGCACTGCCTATGATATACCTATGCTTTCCATTGTAATGGACACTGTTGGCATCATTAGAGGACACATCTCAGTCCCCATTTTCCCCTCAGCCAACTCATCCCCTTTTGCCCCGTTAGATTGTGCTTGGTGCATCCGACTCTGTCTGTACTGAGCAGCAAAGATAGTCATAACTTTGAATGTGGGCAGAGGCTACGCTGCCTCTTGCTGCTCAAGCTGTTGCTCCTCCTGGCCCTGTGCCAACCTGCAACAGGTCCTCATTCTCCTCACCTGGATGAGAGGCAGTAGAAAGGCAGGGTAGCCTGGAGCCTGCATCGTCTAGGCCTCAGTTGATCTGCAACCAGATTGAAGTAATAAATCTAGTGAACATATTCTTTACAGGTCTGCCTCCATATGAGAGCCACCAAGACTGTGCTTCTATCTGGACATGGCATCTCCATCCCACCCCTTTCAGGTGAAGGACATTTTGGATGACCAGCGATATGTGCTGATCTGTTCACACATAATTGTGAGTGGAGACATTGCTCTTTGACTGGGGTGATGACAGCCATGGGTGAGAACCTTCCCTCTAATACTATTCAGCTTGCCTCTTGTGATAGCGTGGCCCCTTTAAGGCGGCGATCCTTGACAGGCCATGTGACCAATGCAGAACGTATGGAACGGGGCGTGCAAACCTGGGCCTATCGGGTGCCGCGGCATGGATCTGGGTAGGAGAAAATCACCAGAGTGAGCTCAGTCACTGAGAACCACCAATTTTCACCCTTATAACAATGCTGAGCTCTGCTCCTGTATCAGCTCATCAGCAGCTGAACCCTTCATTCATGCCTTTGTTAACCCTTTATTGCCTCCAAACATGGTTATTTGAAATGTCCTCTTGGTCCATCTCCCATCTTCCACCCTAAATAAACTTGAGACGATCCATAACTCCAAAGCTGACAAAATAGCTCACTGAGCTCCATTCACCCATCATTGCTGTGCTCTCTGACCTGCATTCACCCATCATTGCTGTGCTCTCTGACCTGCATTCATCCATCATTGCTGTGCTCTCTGACCTGCATTCACCCATCATTGCTGTGCTCTCTGACCTGCATTCACCCATCATTGCTGTGCTCTCTGACCTGCATTCATCCATCATTGCTGTGCTCTCTGACCTGCATTGGCTCCCTGCCCAGCAGTACCTCAATTTTAAAATTCGCATACTTGTATTCAGATCTGGTTATGGCCTTCCTCCTCTCTATCTCTGTAATTTTTTCAGCCCTACAACTCTCTAGGATCGCTGTGTTCCTCCAAGGAATCGCTGTGTTCATCCGAGGAATTAACCTGGTGAATCTCCTTTGGACTGCCTCCAAAGTTACAGTATCATTTTTTAGTTAAGGGGACCAAAACTGTGTGCAATATTCCAGGTGAGGTCTCACCAACACCCTGGACAACTGCAACAAAACCTCCCTATTTTTAAACTTCATCCCCTTTGCAAAAAAGGCCAAAATGCTGTTTGCCTTTTATCTATTTGTTGCACCTGCCTGATAGCTTTTTGCGATTCATGCACTTTTGGTCATTTTCCTAACATGTCCTTATAAGGTTCGGTGTCAAATTTTGTTTAATAAAATACTTAAGAAACACCTAGACTTTTAAAATTCATTCATGGCATGTAAGCATCACTGCGTCAGCGATTATTGATCCAGCAATAGTGAATTTAACAGCGATAGAACATAGAACATAGAACAGTACAGCACAGATGTAAGCTGTATTTTCATCCTCGAGGAAGGTAGAGCGTGTTGTGAAAAGCGCTCACACAGGCCAGATTGTCATTGCTGGGGGTTGGATTCGGGCTGGAGCCAGAGGTCCAAAGACCAGAGCCCTGAAGAAATGCTACATCGAGTCGGTGAAGTGCAGAGCCCGACAGCCATCATAGCTACCACTTAGAAAATCCAGGTCAATACTGCAAAGAAAAAGCAAACCCACAATATGATCATACGATTAGCATGATACTAATCCCGAAGTACAAGGACGAATGAAAATGGAATTAAATCTTATGGTAAACATATCTTTGATTCATCTTTAGAATGAATTGGGTTAAGATTTGTTCCATCCTTAACACTAGATGGCAGTCTACCTTACCTTCTAGTAAACTATTTAATTAAGGTTTCACCTATATAAGATGAAAGCACGAATATTCTTGTTTATGTGACATTACTCCTGTTGTGTGTACCTATGGGTTTCAAATACCTGCCATTGTTTTATGTGTACATCTTTCCTAGGAAGCTGAAATTCTTACTGTCACTAATTTTGAGAGCGTGGTTTGAATTGCAAGTGATGGTCGGCCCCTGTGAGCCTGCGTTATCTTGAGGGAATTATGGACTCAATTAATTGAGATTTGAAGTTCAACATACAGTTTGCTTGTCAACATAATTTGTTAAAATGAAAGATAAGAATTTCAGTCTTTTATATTGTTTCTATCCAAACAATGATGAGGTAATCAAAGTTTTTTTGTGATAGTCATGCTTCTTTCTTACAGTTTGTCAAAGGTTAGTGCCATGGGGAAATGACTGCTCACCAAAATGCTGCTAACTGATTCTCAGTTCAGCTTTCATAATTACCATTCAGCTCCTGGCCTTCATCAAGACAAGAGCGAGGGGGGAAATAAATGTGAAGCATGGTGAGAGGCCCCCTTGACATCAAGACAGTAGTACCAAGGACCTGGCAAAACTGGAGTCTATGAAAGGGGTGGCTGAGGTCAGACCTGAAATTAAAACATGGAGCTGGTTAGCAAAAACCACCATCACAGGCCCACAAGATTATTTCAGAAGACTTCAGCTCTAGCGCTTCTGTGTTCAGTTCCATACACGCTCCATTATTGATGAGACTGTGGTGAATGTAACTCCGTAATTCACACTGTATTGTATATACATGAGACCATGCATTTGTAAGCACAGTTGCGTTGCCCGACCACTAGGGGGAGTAGCGCTGGGAATGCTTAGGAGTTTGTACGGGGCTCCACCCTTGGCTCCGCCCACGACTCTTCCCCCTGGACTGCTGTATAAATACCAATGCTCAGAGCCAGTCGTTCAGTTCATCGAGAGTTCAACGTGGAACAGGCTGGCTCTGTTGTAAGTAGATTAAAACCACTGTTCATATCTTAAAGCACGTGTCTAGTGAATTGATAGTTCCACCAGAGGCAACTTTCAGCAGGATCTAGGCAACCTCCTTCTTTAAATTGTCAACTGGCATATAACATTCACAGCAATTAACTTTGAAGTAATGATCCTCTTGGACAACAGACACCCCAGCCAACTCTCCTGTTGCTCAATGATGCACTATTACTGAGTTCCTCACGGTCTTCTGGTTTTGACAGTTTTCATGTTGGTGCAGAGGGCTTTGCTGGTTTTGACAGAGTTGGTAATGAGGGTTCTGCTGGTTTTTAGAGTGTTGGTGTAGAGGCCTCTGCTGGTTTTTATGGTGCTGGTGTAGAGGGCTCTGGTGGTTTTGACTGTGTTGGTCGTGTGTAGAGGGCTCTGCTGGTTTTGGCAGTACAGGTGTAGAGGGTTCTGCTGGTTTTTAGAGGGTTGGTGTTGATGTAGAGGGCTTTGCTGGTTTTGATGGTGCTGGTGTAGAGGGCACTGCTGGTTTTGCCTGTGTTGGTCTTGGTGTAGAGGGTTCTGCTGGTTTTGGCAGTACAGGTGCAGAAGGTTCTGCTGGTTTTGATAGCGTTGGTGTTGGTTCAGAGGGCTCTGCTGGTTTTGATAGTGCTGGTGTTGGTGTAGCGGTCTCTGCTGGTTTTGATGGTGTTGGTGTGGAGGGCTCTGCTGGTTTTGATGGTGTTGGTGTGGAGGGCTCTGCTGGTTTTGATGGTGTTGGTGTGGAGGGCTCTGCTGGTTTTGATGGTGTTGGTGTGGAGGGCTCTGCTGGTTTTTATAGTGCTGGTGTAGAGGGCTCTGCTGGTTTTGATAATTCTGGTGTTGGTGTGGAGGGCTCTGCTGGTTTTGATGGTGTTGGTGTAGAGGGCTCTGCTGGTTTTGATGGTGTTGGTTTAGAGGGCTCTGCTGGTTTTGACAGTGCTGGCCCAGGGTGACTGCTCTCCGTAGCTTGTTGCCTGCAGTCGTGCTGTCCCTTTAAGAGCTCTCGGCCCGGAGTAGGATGTGATGCTTATTGGTTCATCAGGGAGCGACGTGTCTGTAAAAATGGCTTCAGAGAGTTTATACTCGGTGTAAAGGATGCGATTCACAGCCGATCAGGAGCTCCGGGATCCGGCCTGACACTCAGGCTGGGCTCGCCCGGGCCAATGCAACAACCAGATGTGGTTAAAGGGACCCGCACTTTGCTTCTCGCTCCTCTTCCTCGCTTCTTATTTTACCAACAAGGTGAGAGGCTGCGAGCAGGATTCGAGTCGGAGTCATTCAGCCCAGACCCCAGCCCCACAGAAACGCCCAGCCCAGCAGACACCCCCAGCCCCACAGTCACCCCCAGCCCAGCAGACACCCCCAGCCCAGCCCAGTCCCACAGACCCCCCCACCCCAGCCCCACAGACACCCCCACCCCAATCCAGCCCCACAGACACCCCCCCCCCTAGCCCAGCCACACAGACATGCCCCACAGACACCCCCACCCCCAGCCCAGCCCCACAGACACCCTCAGCCCAGCCCCACAGACCACCACCCCCCAGCCTCACAGACCCCCCAAGCCCCACAGACACCCCAAGCCCCACAGACACCCCCCCCAGCCCAGCCACACAGCCACCCCCCCAGCCCAGCCTCACAGACAACCACCCCCCAGTCCAGCCTCACAGACAACCACCCCCCTCCCAGCCCAACCCCACAGACCCCCCCAGCCCAGCTCAACAGACAGCCCAGCCCCACAGACACCCCCCCCCCCCCCAGCCAGCCACACAGCCACCCCCCCAGCCCAGCCTCACAGACAACCACCCCCCCAGTCCAGCCTCACAGACAACCACCCCCCTCCCAGCCCAACCCCACAGACCCCCCCCAGCCCAGCTCAACAGACAGCCCAGCCCAACAGACACCCCTCCCAGCCCAGCTCAACAGACCCCAGCCCCACAGACGCCCCCCCCCCCCAGCCCAGCCCAAAAGATAACCCCCCCCCCAGCCCAGCCCCACAGACCCCCCGCCCAGCCCAGCTCCACAGACACCTCCCTCAGACACCCCCAGCCCAGCCCCCAGACACCCCCAGCCCAACCCCACAGTCACTGCTGCCCCCGAGTCACCTCTAGCCCCACCGAACCCCGGAGTCATCCCCCGGCCCAGCCAAGCCCACCTTCACCCTGAGCTTTAAGCTCAGTCCAGTTCACCCGTCAGTTGTCCTGCCAAATCTGCCTCAGCATTTAGCAAAAAAGTGGGAGCAGCCCCCCTCCCCCAACCCCCAACTGAAATCTGCCATGTGTTCCTCAGCAAGGCAGAATAATCCAACAAGGTGGACAATGTTGAGCCAAGTCTTTGTGTGGGGGGGTGAGAGAATGGTGCTGGGATTGTGAGGTTTTGTTTCTAATGTGTGCTGCTAGCTGAATGTTTGGGAAACACTGTGAATTGTGTCAAAGTGGAGGGAGGGAAAAATTGACATGTTGTGATGGAAGTGGGACAATTTCTTCTGTGGCCTGAAAATTGCAGAGTACCTTAAAGAAAAAGCAGTGATACAAATGGCAACAACTATATAAAATATTATTATTGACTTACCATGGGCAGCACGGTAGCATAAGTGGTTCGCACTGTGGCTTCACAGCGCCAGGGTCCCAAGTTCGATTACTCGCTGGGTTACTGTCTGCGGAGTCAGCACGTTCTCCGGGTATTCCGGTTTCCTCCCAAAGTCGTGCAGGTTAGGTGGATTGGCCATGCTAAATTGCCCTTGGTGTCCAAAAAGGTTAGGAGGGGTTCTTGGGTTATGGGGATAGGGTGGAAATGAGGGTTTAAGTGGGTCGGTGCAGACCCGATGGGCCGAATGGCCTCTTTCTGCACGGTATGTTCTATAAACAGCAAGTAACACCATATAGTGAGCCCAAACAAAAACAGAAACTGCTGCACAGTCTCAGCAGGTCTGATAGCTTATGTAGAGAGAAAATGGAGTTAACGTCTCGATCTGGATGACCCTTGTCAAAGCTGGAGAGAATTGGAAATGGGATGAGATTTATACTGTTTTGGAAATGCTGATAATGCCTCTGTGCCCTTAGTCATTATCACTTCCATTTACATTCCCTTTGCCTTTTCGTCCATGAAATCTTTGTCAATCTCCAGCTTTCACTGGACCTCTATGCAGCCCCATTGCTCCACACCACCACCCCCTCACAACAGTATAAATCTGATCCTATTTCCAATTCTCTGTCACATTGACAAAGAGTCATCCAGACTCGAGCCGTTACCTCTGTTCTCTCGCCACACATTCTGTCAGACCTCCTGAGATTGTCCTGCATTTTCTGTTTTTGTTCCAGATTCCAGCATCGGCAATAATTTGCTTTTATTACAGTAAAACTGGAAACGGCCTTCCAGACCCAAAAATGGAGATTGATCATAAGCCTTTGTTTTCAGCCACTGAATCGATTTTGGATCCGATATGTCACTCTGATTTTGATCCCACTGTCTTTAATTTTCAGATCAATCTACCATGCTTAATCTTATCAAAAGCCTTGATAAAACCCATGTCAACTACAGCAAATTCACTACACTTGTGAAAATGAAATGAAAATCGCTTATTGTCACGAGTAGGCTTCAATGAAGTTACTGTGAAAAGCCCCTAGTCGCCACATTCCGGCGCCTGTCCGGGGGGGGCTGGTACGGGAATTGAACCGTGCTGCTGGGCTGCTTGGTCTGCTTTAAAAGCCAGCGATTTAGCCTGGTGAGCTAAACCAGCCCCGATTGTGGTCTTCCTTGTTACTTCCTTAAGGCAGGCAGGACCTTTCTTTGTCAAATCGATGTTTCCAGAGTGTTTGACTTTCAGTCCTGGATGAACCACTGTTTCCGTCAATGAAATATTGAGAAGACCAAAGCCATTTCCTTCAGTTCCTGCCCCGAACTCCCAATTTGGCTTGCAATGAAGAACACCACCAGCAGTGTGGGTTCAATAAGTGATTATTATTATTATTATTATTGTCACTGGCGATTTGATTTCCCTTCCTCAGCCACAGTCTCATTCATAGGAAAAAAACATTTTGTGTGCAAGGCCAGCAGTATGCTGCTATGCAGAAGGACCTAGGTGTCCTTGTTCACGAATCGCAAAAAAGTTGGTTTGCAGGTAATTTTGGCTTTCATAAATTTAGACTACCCAATTATTTTATTTTTTTTCCAATTAAGGGGCAGTTTAGCGTGGCCAATCCACCTAATCTGCACATTTTTGGGTTGTGGGGGTGAAACCCACGCAGACACTGGGAGAATGTGCAAACTCCACCCGGACAGTGGCCCATAGTCACTGTGCCGTCCTCGTGCAGCAGGTAATTAGGAAGGCAGATGGAATGTTGTCCTTCTTTGCTAGAAGGATGGAGTTGAAAAACAGGGAAGCTATGTTGCAGCTGTATAGGATGCTGGTGAGGCCACACCTGGTCTCCTTGCTTGAGAAAGGATGTACTGGCACTGGAGGGGGTGCAGAGGAAATTCACTAGGTTGATTCCGGAGTTGAGAGGATTGGTTTATGCTAGAGACTGAGCAGACAGGGACTATACTCACAGAATTTAGAAGAATGAGGCAGGATCTGATGGAAACATAAATTATGAAGGGAATAGCTAAGATAGAAGCAGGGAGGTTGTTTCCACTGGCGGTTCAACTAGAACTAGGGGACATAGCCTCAAAATAAGGAGCAGATTTAGGACTGAGTTGAGGTGGAAAGTCTTCACCCAAAGTGTTGTAAATCTGTGGAATTCCCTGCCCAGTGAAGCAGTTGAGGCTACCTCGTTAAATGTTATTAAGGCAAAGATAGATTTTTGAACAGTAAAAGGAATTGAGGGTTAAGGTGAGTGATGTGACCATCAATTCACTAGAGACACGATTGGAAGTAAACTGTGGTTTTAATAGTCTTACAACTGAGCCTGCCTGCGACCAGAGGAACTGTGAGCAGGCTTATGGCTGCAGCACTTTATACTTCCGTTAGTGGGAGGGGCCAAGGGTGGAGCCCTGTACAAGCTCCTCATCTCCCCCTATGGGCAGAGCCGCGCAACGGCTCACATACAGAATCCACAAGGACATAATATAATGCAATGCAATACAGTGTGAATTACAATACAGTATAATTCACCACAATCACCCCCTGTAAAAATATCAAGTCCGGCAGGGGTGACGAGTCTACAAGTTGAGCCGGTCTGGTGGCCGAGTCGTTCTTTGGGATCGGCGGAGCACCGGGGTTGCAGCCTCTTTGAGTGGCTGGGTGGTGACGACCGGTGTGGGTATGGGGGCGGACTCGGGGGGTGTTTCGATCTGAGCTTCGTATCTGACCCGGGCGACGGGCGGGACAGGAGATGTACAGGTGCGGGGGCGCCGAGCGTGGGCAGGGAACCTATGGGCACAGGGGTGCAGTGCGTAGGGGGTTGGGTGGGGTGTAGTGTGAGGGGTACCTCGGCGGTGGTGGTGGTAGTGGTGGATCCTGCAGGCGCCAGGTCCCAGAGGGAAACGGTGTCCTGATGGCCGTCGGGGTGTTCAATGAAGGCGTGTTGGGGGTTCAAATGAAGCAGTAGCACTCTCTCCACTAGCGGGTCTGTTATGTGTGTCCGGATGTGCTTCCGGAGGAGAACCGGGCCTGGTGTCCTCAACCAGGATGGGAGCAAAGTCCCCATGGTAGTGCCCCTAGAGAAAACAAATAGTCGTTCGTGAGGGGTCTGGTTGGTGGCGGTCCATAGGAGCGTGTCGGGGAGGACCTCCTGCCAATGGGAGGTCGGGAGATTCCTGGACGGGAGGGTCAGTAGGACGGTCTTCCAGACCGTCGCGTTCTCCCTCTCCACCTGCCCATTCCCCCTGGGGTTGTAGCTGGTAGTCCTGCTCGAGGCGATGCCCATGTCGAGCAGGTACTGACGCAGCTCGTCGCTCATGAAGGACGAACCCCTGTCGCTGTGTACATAGCTGGGGAAACCGAACAGGGTGAAGACACTGTGCAGGGCTCTGATGACTGTGTGGGAGGTCATATCGGGGCACAGGATGGCAAAGGGGAAGCGGGAGAACTCATCGATGACGTTCAGAAAGTACACATTTCGATTGGTCGAGGGGAGTGGCCCTTTGAAATCGATGCTCAGGCGTTCAAAGGGCCGGGATGAATTTACAAGGTGGGCCTTGTCTGGTCTATAGAAGTGCGGTTTGCACTCCGCGCAGATCGGGCAGTCCCTGGTGATGGCTTTTACCTCCTCGGTGGAGAAAGGCAGATTTCGGGCTTTGTCTAGTGGGCGAGCCGGGTGATCTCCTGGGTGGCAGAGGTCATTGTGGATAGCCTTCAGGCAGTCGCCTTGCGCGTTGGCGCACGTGCCGTGGGACAGGGCATCTGGGGGCTCGTTGAGCTTCCCCGGTCGATATATGATATTGTAATTATAGGTGGAGAGTTCGATCCTCCACCGCAAGATTTTATCATTTTTAATTTTGCCCCTTTGCGAGTTGTCAAACATGAAGGCAACCGATCTTTGGTCGGTGATGAGGGTAAACCTCCTACCTGCGAGGTAGTGCCTCCAGTGCCTTACGGCTTCCACAATGGCTTGAGTTTCCTTTTCGACTGAGGAGTGCCGAAGTTCCGAAGCGGAGAGGGTTCGGCAGAAGAAGGCAACTGGTCTCCCTGCCTGATTCAGAGTGGCTGCGAGAGCGACCTCTGAGGCATCGCTCTCCACCTGAAAAGGGGACGGATTCATCCACCGCCCGCATGGCGGCTTTGGCGATGTCCTCCTTCATGCAGTTGAAGGCCTGGCGGGCCTTGGCTGACAGAGGAAAGAGTGTGGCCTTAAATAGTGGGTGGGCTTTGTCCGCATACTGGGGGACCCACTGGGCATAATAAGAGAAAAATCCCAGGCACCTCTTGAGAGCCCTGGGACAGTGAAGGAGAGGGAGGGAAGCATACGGTCTGGGTCGGGGCCAGGACTCCGTTTTCTACGACATAGCCAAGGATGGCTAGTCTGGTAGTGCGGAAAACGCATTTCTCCGTTTCTGAGCGGTTTGGAGAAATCGATGGAGATTGGCATCGTGGTCTTGCTAATCATGGCCGCAGATGGTGACATTATCCAAGTACGGAAACGTGGCCCGCAGCCCGTACTGGTCCACCATTCGGTCCATTGTTCGTTGGAAAACCAAGACCCCATTCGTGAGGCCAAAGGGGACCCGGAGGAAATGGAAGAGGTGGCCATCTGTCTCGAACGCCGTGTCATGGCGGTCCTCTGGGTGGATTGGGATCTGGTGATAAGCAGACTTCAGATCCACCGTGGAGAATATGCGGTACTGGGCGATCTGATTAACCATGTCTGCAATTCTGGAGAGGGGGTACGCATCAAGGTGCGTGAACCGGTTAATGGTTTGGCTGTAATCAACCACCATCCGGAACGTTTCCCCGGTCTTGACGACCACCACCTGGGCTCTCCAGGGGCTGTTACTGGCCTCTATGACTCCCTCGTGTAGGAGCCGCTGGACTTCGGCTCTAATAAATACCCTGTCCTTCAGGCTATATCGCCTGCTGCGAGTGGCTACGGGTTTGCAGTTTGAGGTGAGGTTAGCGAAGAGTGGAGGGGGATCGATTTTTAGTGTCGCTAAACTGCAGATAGTGAGTGGAGGTAGGGGTCTGCTGAAGCTGAGTGTGAGGCTCTTGAGGTTACATTGGAAATCGAGTCCAAGTAAGAGTGGGGCGCAGAGTTCGGGGAGTATGTTGAGCTGGAAATTAGAATAGCTGGCGCCCTGAATCGTTAGGGTCGCGACGGTGCGCCCTTGTATTTGGACTGAGTGTGAGCCCGAGGCGAGGGAGATAGTTTGCCGTGCAGGGAAGATAGGGAGCGAACAGCGTCTTACCAGGTCAGGATGTACAAAGCTCTCGGTGCTCCCGGAGTCGAAGAGGCATGGTGTCCTGTACCCGTTGATTTTAACGGATATCATCGAGCTCTGGAGGTGCTTTGGACGCGACTGGTCCAACGTGACTGCGTTGAGTTGCGGGTCGTCGGCGGCTTTATCAGCTGTGCTGGAGTGGCCCCGTGATGACTGTCCGCTGAGGTCGTGATCGTCGAGGTGAGGTTCGGTTGATGGCCAAGATGGCGGCCCCCGTTGATCGCACGTGGCGGGTGCTGGAGAAGATGGCGTCCAAGATGGCGCCCCCCCCCCATGACTCGCACGTGGCCGGCCGCGTGGAGGAGGGTTGCCAAGATAGCAGCCCCCATGAGTCGCACATGTCGGGTGGGGGCGGAGTCGGCAGACACCCTGCAGCATTACGGGGCCTGCGGGCCTGTGAGTTTGGGAGGCAGATGCTCTCGACTGCGGGGGAGTTTGGAGTTTTCGATCTTGCCAGACATACTCGGGCATAGTGTCCTTTGCGCCCGCAGCTGCTGCAGGTCACGTTGCGGGCCGGGCAGTGCTGCCGTGGGTGTTGGGGCTGGCCACAAAAATGGCACGCTGGTGCTCCAAAGTGGGTGGGTGGGCGCGCGGCACAGGCCTGGGGCAGTCGCTGGTCGGGGGCCCACGATGGGGTCGCTTGGTCCGCGGGGAATGAGTTCAAACTGCGGAACGCGACCTCCATAGTCGTGGCTAACTCGAAGTGTCCTCCAAGTTCTAGGCCCCTTTTTCAAGCAATCGCTGGCGCACATAGTTAGACCTGAGCCCTGCAACGTATACATCACGTACAGCGAGTTCCATATGCTGTGAGGCTGTTACAGCCTGAAAATTGCAGTCCCGAGCAAGGGCTTTTAAATTGCGCAGGAAGTCTTGTAGCGACTCTGCGGGGCGCTAGCGGTGGGTCGTGAAAATGTGCCGCGCACAGACCTCGTTAAACGGCCGCACGTACAGTCGGTCGAGCATGGCTAGAGCCTCAGTATATGAGGTGGTACAATTGAGTTGCGTAGAGATACGATGGTTCACCCTTGCGTGCAGCAGGCTGAGTTTCTGCTCCTCTGTAGTCTCGGAAGTGCTTGATTCAGCCAGATAGGCCTTGAAACATCGAAGCCAGTGTAGGAAGATTTCCTTCGCCTCTGCAGCCTGCGGGTCGAGTTCTAGTCGGTCAGGTTTGAGGGTTGATTCCATAGTAGTTTTCTTCAAGACTATTAAATTGATGTGACCATCAATTCACTAGAGACACGATTGGAAGTAAACTGTGGTTTTAATAGTCTTACACTGAGCCTGCCTGCGACCAGAGGAACTGTGAGCAGGCTTACGGCTGCATCACTTTATACTTCCGGTAGTGGGAGGGGCCATGGGAGGAGCCAAGGGTGGAGCCCTGTGCAAGTTCCTCATCTCCCCCTATGGGCAGAGCCGCGCAACGGCTCACATACAGAGACCAGAAGGACATAATATAATGCAATGCAATACAGTGTGAATTACAATACAGTATAATTCACCACAGTAAGCAGGTGAGTAAGTGGAACTGAGTCCACAAAAAGATCAACCATGATCTTACTGAATGGTGGAGCAAGCTCGAGGGGCCAGCTGACCCACTCCTGTTCCTAGTTCTTATTTGATGTGGAGATGCCGGCGTTGGACTGGGGTGAGCACAGTAAGAAGTCTTACAACACCAGGTGTTCACCTGAAGAAGGAGCCGTGCTCCGAAAGCTCGTGTTTGAAACAAACCTGTTGGACTTTAACCTGGTGTTGTAAGACTTCTTACTGTAGTTCTTATTTATTAGCATTGTTTCTTGTCCTTGAGAAGCTGCTAGAGAGCTGCCTTTGTGAATACAACTGAGTGGCTTAACTGGGCTGTTCAGAGGGCAGTTGAGGGAGTAAACCACATTCCTGTGGGTCTGAAATCACATTTAGGCCAGAACAGTAGATTTCTTTCCCTAAAGGATATTCGTGAGATAGATGGATTTTGACAAAAACCTGGTACAGGCACAGTACTTTAAACCCAGCAGCTTCGGGACTGAGGCCATGCTGGATTTTGTATTTGGCCAGGTAACTAACTGGAGCCACACTCTGCCAGTGCAGAATCTAGCTGGATTGTCCGAGTAAGGTTTGTCTTTAAATTTTACTTAATCAAAATTGATATGCAGAACATTAACTCCAAGTTTTGAACAACTGGATTTCAGACACTGTACCGGTAATTTAATTGTCACCATTAGTGTTGTATTCCATATGTATTTCATTAATTGAATTCAAATTCCCCGTGGTGGGATTTGAACTTGCTTCCCCGGATCATTAACCCAAGCCTCTAGACTTAGCCTCATCGTACAATGCTACGATATTGTTGGAGCTAAACAATGTATTCCTGGTTGGTCTCCATATCTTCCACTCTCTGTAATCCTGACTTGCCCAGAACAGGGCTGCCCATTCCCTAACTCACACCAAGTCCCGTTTTCCCCATCAGACTCTCGGTTAAGTAATGTCTCAATTTTAAAATTCTCTGCCTCCTGTTCAAATCTTTCCATGGCTTTGACACTCCAAAGCTCTTGAGGGGCAATGCTTTTCTTCAAATCTGTCTTTCTATGAATGCGTCATTCTCACTCCTATCGTCTCGGCCCTATACTCTGGACCTCCCTCCCTAAATCTCTCCACATTCCCTCTGCACTTGGAACTTGTGGTTTGACCAAGCTTCCAGTCACCAGGCCTAATAATTCCTTCGGCTCGGTGTCAGTTTTTCCTGTGGAGTGCCTTGGAACGTTTCCCGACATTAAAAGCACTATATCGTTAGTTGGGCCACTGAAAACTGATAATTGTGTTTGTACGCTCAAGCATGTGCTACTGATAATTTCTGGATAATCTCTTATGCAGCACTGAGTAAATCTAGTGGTTAATTCCTGTGCTAAATTCGGGGCAGTCGATAGCATTCGGAGGCCGGTTTAGCTCAGTTGGCTAACCAGCTGGTTTGTGATGCAGAGCAAGGCCAACAGCACAGGTTCAATTCCCGTACCGACTGAGGTCATTCATGAAGGCTCTGCCTTATCAACATTACCCCTCCCCTGAGGTGTGGTGATCCTCAGGTTAAACCACCACCAGTCAGCTCTCCCCCTCAAAAGGGGAAAGCAGCCTATGGTCATCAGGGACTATGGCGATTTTACCTTTTTCGATAACACTACTCCAGTTAATAAACCACACCCAATTGGCTGTCATGTTTCCTGGCCTACACCACGTAAATATTTTGATTTCAAATGTTGATCTTACTGCGGCACACAAGTATCTTATTGATCCTTCATTTATTTTCCAGTATGTCCTTTCACTCCTGAAGTTTACCTATCCCACAATTTTCCAAGGGTGAGTATGTTCCACAGGTAATTTTGTAGAATTTAGAATTTTTGAATTGTCCATAATTTAGATTGAATTGTAATTACCTCTTCACTCCCTTTTTTTTTACAGTTGGCAGACGTTTGTGGGAAGTGTATTTCTTCAGATAGCCTGGAAATTAGGAAGGGTGGAGATGAGCAGTAATGTCCTATGGTAAGGAAACTTTGCCAATACTATTCGCTCCAGATAAAGACCATTCTGGGTTCAGGCTTTGAGTCCAGCAATTACACACCTTTCAACTTCATTGTTTAGGATTAAGCCTATATATAATTACAAATTTAAGCATAAATTTCCAATTCCGAGCAAGCCACTCAGTTGTATCGAACCGCTTTGAAGAAGGCAGTCCCGCCACTACCTCCTCAGGACAGTTAGTGATGGGCAATAAATGCCAGAGTCTCTGAACACCCTGCAAGTTAATTAAAGTCATGTCTGGTGTAGCACATTTTGTGCATATTTGGGATCCATCACTAGCAGCCCATCTATTATTTTAGATAGTCAAGAGGAAGATGGATTTTCATTGGGGATTTCTTCCGAGTCTCCCACCGTGAATCTGACAGGGTTGAAAGCCCAGATTGACTCCCATGATGGGAGTTGGCCAATCTGCTGAGGTTCTGGTGGCTGATTGGAAGAGCTTTGAGGAAATTCTTTGCCTTTACCCCAGTGAATATAGAAAGTGCAATGTTGTTAGCAAAATATTACTGAGAAATTGACTTCTCAATAACATTGTTAGGTGAGTGACATTAAATCCAAGGAATGACACATCTAGTTGCATTACAGCAATAACATTTGATTTTGTAGCTAACCTTGTTATTTAAACTTTGATAGGTCTGCCAAGGTTTCCTGGATCCCTGGTGCATTACTGTTTGTGGGTAATATTTATGCAGGTTCCCGGGCATTATCTAAACTGGTAAGGACTTTTCTTTGGTTTAGGAAGGGGAGCTTTGGGATAAGGAGGATGACTTCAATGAAGTTTTGTATTGGGCATTTGAAAACCATATTTAGGCAGTTTAATTATATTTATACATGCTGTAGTTTTTTTTAAATCTTGCATTTCTACAAGGCCTTTTAAGGCCTCTGGATGATCCACTAAGTAAATGTAATCTCTGTTGTAAAGTCATAAATGAGACAGCCAATTTGCGCACATGAAAATTGAATGCTAAATGGAGTGTTTATGTTTCAAACATTGTGACTTAAAATCATCTTGTAACCTCTTCTGAAGCTAGCTGCATCAGAGTGGCCAGGTCCAGCGGTTCACCTGCTGTTTTATCAGGTTAAAGACACTACATAAACACAAAAATGATTCTGATTATTGGTCAAAAGAAGGGCAGCAGATGATCTCCTCTGATCTAACCCAGGTTCTGAGGCGGCATTCCCACCGTACCTCACAGATGGAAGAATGCCAGTCACTAGGTTTGGTATTGATAGAATTGTGGAATTGGCGCTGTCAGCAGGAAGCTTTGCTCCCCAACATTTTATAAGAAAATCAAGGGCTACTGGCCATGAATTTCTGCACACCAAAATTGTAAGCGTCACACCAGCGATTCCCGGCGCGCGCATTTCTGGGTGAACCCCTCACCAGCAGCAGAAACTTGAAAAATCAGCAATTAAATTTTCTGGAGTGTGTCCGTTGCTGATTCACTTGTAGATTGAACAAACGTTTGGTCGCTGGAAACACTAGAAACCAGCTCTTCAGCTGTCAGTTTTGTGCAGGTGTGAATTTGGAAGTATTGCACAATTCACTCGTTTTGTTTTCTCTCTCAATATAGTCAAGTGGCACAAACGTAATGTTTTGCGAGTGGCTTTGAATTTAAGCTGTGGTAAATTGGAATTTTTCAGAGTTGCTGTGCTCTAATTTCTAATTGTATTTTCTGTAATATTAGATTCAACATATTCGGAGTTAACTCCGAAACTGGGTGCAGCAACATTTTCAGCATAGCAACCCGTCGTGTTAAACCAGTCCAATGACAATAATAATACAACACTGGTATTTTATTCAGGAAACATGTTCACCGCCTGAAGGCTGAATTGCAGTGTAACTTGCATTGAAAATTTCATATACAGGAAAGTTGTGGACAAAATATAAAAATGAAGTTGGGCAGCATGGTAGCATAGTGGTTAGCACAGTTGCTTCTCAGCTCTAAGGTCCCAGGTTCGATTTGGGTCACACTCTGTGGAGTCTGCATGTTCTCCCCGTGTGCGCGTAGGTTTCCTCTGTGTGCTCCAGTTTCCTCCCACAGTCCAAAAGTTAGGTGGATTGGCCATTCTAAATTGCCCTTGGTGTCCAAGAAGGTTAGGTTAGGTTACGGGGATAAAGGGGATAGAGGTGGAGGCATGAGACTTGAGTGGAGTGCTCTTTCCACGTGCTGGTGCAGACTCGATGGGCTGAATGGCCTCCATCTACACTGTAAATTCGATGACACTAAGGTAATATTGAATTTAAATTATATTAGAATTGCAAACCAAAACTCCATTTGTACCTTACAGCCACTGAAGTGCGTTTCCATTTAATCATTTAAGTACTAGAGATATAGAGCGTGAATTAATGGGAAAAACAAGTCCAATTTGGCCGCTTTCAGCGGGGTGGGTCTTGGTGCTGAATGACCCTGCTATCAAATGGAACTCTGGCTCAGCTCGTCAGTGCAAGAAGAGATCGGGCACCATTTCTAAATGCTGCTCTGCTCTCTCGACCCCCTACCACAGTCTCTGGACGTCCCCAATTTATCTGCTTGGAGGCCCCAAGGGCTACCCCCCCCCAACCCCCCTTGCCCCACAAGGTCAGGGCACTCCCAGGCTTGATCACTGGCAACCTGGGCACCTTGGCACTGCCAACCTAGCACCCTGGCAGTGCCTCCATCAGCCTGACAGTGCCGTCTGGGCAGTGGGAGAGCTAGGGTACCACTCTGCCCAGAGCCCAACCACCCGGGTCCCCCAAAGGCCTGGAAGAGCCCCAGGTACCATTAAGTCTGGTCCACGTTTGTGTGGACCAGTGCTAAACAGCACCATGGTGTGGTCTCCCAGGCATGAGCATTCGTGCCCAGGCCTCGGGAGCATTGGGCGCTGAAATATTTATGTCAGCCGAACTGCTCACTTAAATATGTAAATCTGGATCACACCTAGCAACGGTGAGATCCAGATCACGACGTCTGGTGAGATCTAATGAGATCTCGCGAGGCGTTCTGAGCGTTGCTAACCTTGTGAGATTTAATGGCCTGGTCACATCACCAAGTCGGGCACGACAAAGCCATTTAAACATGCCCACAGAGCCATTATGACACTGAAGGAGACCATTTGGCCCATCAAGTCTGTGCCAATCTGAGCAATCCAGTCCATTCTATTGCCCCACTCTATCTCCATAGCCCTGCAAGTTTATTTCCTTTAAGTGCCAATTTCCTTTTAAAATCGTCGATCAATTTTGCTTCCATAAGTAAGTTTCTCGCATCCTCTTTCTTGCCCAAAACTTTAAATCTCTCAGTCCCCGTCCTAACAGCTTTTCTTTGTCTACCTTATTATCTAAACCTGTCATGATTTTGTACACCTCTATCATATTTCCCGATGACCTCCTTTGACCCAAGGAGAACAGTCCCAGTTTCTCCAATCTAACCGTGTAGTTAAAACTCCTCTTTCCTGGAACCATTCTGATCAATCTTTCCCCTGCACACTTAAAAGATTCTCACACCCTTCTTAAAATTATGGTGACTGGAAGAGGAAGTAATTGTCTTGATTATACCCTAAACTGAACTTTATAAAGGTTCAGCATCATTTCGCTGTTTTGAAAAACAGCGATCTTCGCTTTGAAGTTTGGGGAACACATCCATTTACTGTCCTCCAATCTGGAAAGACAACTATTTACCACGACCCAGTGTTTTCTTCCTGCCCTTTGGCCATTTGTTTTATCCTCGCTGACACTGATCCTCCTACTGCACGAACCTCCATTTTGTTAACCAGCCTTCTACGTGGTACTTTGTCAAAGTGTATCTTGTATATTCCTCCACTGTGTGCTGGTGGTGGAGGGAGTGAATGTTTAAGGTAGTTGGATGGACGCTGATCGGGCGGGTTGCCTTGTTCTGGGTGGTGTCAAGCTTTTTTTTAATATAATTTTTATTGGAATTTTTTACAGAAAATATAAAACATAACGACAAACAATGAAATGCAACAAAATAACCCATAATAACTGTGACACCCCCAGACCGTATCGGCGCATGTATCACATCCCCCCACCCCCCCAACCCTAATGAACAACAAAAGAACTTAAAAAATATTAAAATTAAATAAACAAACATAGTCATTGTCGGCCCCCCCCCCTTTTCCCTCCCCTTTTCCCTCCCCGGGTTGCTGCTGCTGCTGTCCCCGTACCCTATCGTTGAGCCAGAAAGTCGAGAAAAGGCTGCCACCGCCTAAAGAACCCTTGTACCGACCCTCTCAGGGCGAATTTGACCTTCTCTAGCTTAATGAAACCCGCCATGTCATTGATCCAGGTCTCCACGCTTGGGGGCCTCGCATCCTTCCATTGTAGCAAGATCCTTCGCCGGGCTACTAGGGACACAAAGGCCAGCACACCGGCCTCTTTCGCCTCCTGCACTCCCGGCTCCACCCAACCCCAAAAATCGCGAGTCCCCATCCTGGCTTGACCCTGGATCCCACCACCCTCGACACCGTCCTCGCCACCCCCTTCCAGAACTCCTCCAGTGCCGGGCATGCCCAGAACATATGGGCATGGTTCGCTGGACTCCCCGAGCACCTGACACACCTGTCCTCACCCCCAAAGAACCTACTCATCCTCGTCCCAGTCATGTGGGCCCGGTGCAGCACCTTGAATTGGATGAGGCTAAGCCGCGCACACGAGGAGGAAGAATTAACCCTCTCCAGGGCATCAGCCCATGTCCCGTCTTCGATCTGTTCCCCCAGTTCCCCCTCCCACTTCGTTTTCAGCTCCTCTGGTGTCAAGCTTTTTGAGTGTTGGTAGAACTGCACTGATCTAGAAAACTGGGATGTATTCCATTACACTCCTGACTTGTCCCTTGTAGATGGTGGACAGGCTTTGGAGAGGCAGGAGGTGAGTCAAACTCCTTTAGAATTTTAGACATTTCAATGTGATCATTCTTATTCCCCTAAACCCCAGAGAATATAAGCCCAATTTACTCAGCCTTTCATCATTGGACAACCCCTCATCCAAGGAGCCAATTAAATGAACATTTGCTGTACCACGTCCAAAGCAAGTACATCCCTTCTTAAATGTGGAGACAAAAACTGCACACAGTATTTCAGATGTGGCCTCATCAAAACTGTACAACTGTAGCAAGACTTATTTATACCAGTACTCCATCCCCTTGCAATAAAGACCAAAAAATGCCATTTGCCTTCCTAATTTCTTACTGAACCTGCCTGCTAACATTCTGCGTTCCTTGTTCAAGCAAACCCAAATCTCTTTGAATATCAACACTTAAAGATTTTTTTAAAGGTGCGAAACATATTTTCTATTCTTATGACCAAGTGAATAACTTCACACTTCCCTACGCTATCCTCCATCAGCCATCTTGTTTCCCACTCACCTAACTTATCTGTATCTCTATGCAGCTTCTTAGCTTGGTATTGTTAACAAAATTTAGATGCATATTGTCTGCCCCTTCATTTAAAAAAAAAAAATAATAATTTATGGGATGTGGGCTTTGTTGGTGAGGCCAGCTATTATTGCCCAACCCTAGTTGCCCTTCAGAAGGTGGTGGTGAGTTGCTGCCTTGAACCGCTGCAGTCCGTCCTTGTTAGTTCCTTGTTTTTGTGTGTTTTCGTAACTAAGCGGCTTGCTAGGCTATTTAAGAGTCAACCACATTGCTGTGGGTCTGGAGTCACATGTCGGCCAGACCAGGTAAGGACAGCAGATTTCCTCCCCTAAAGGGCATTAGTGAATCAGATGGATTTTTACTACAATCGACAATTGTTTCATGGTCATCATTTAATTCTAGATATCCTATTGAGTTGTAATTCCATCACCTGCCATGGTGGGATTCGAACCTGAGTCCCCAGATCATTATCCTGGGTCTCTTGTTCACTAGTCCAGCAACAATACCACTATGCCACCGCCTCATCCTAGGATATAGGTGATCAGGTTTTGGAGATTTCGTTCTTTAAGCTTTATCTCTGCTGATATTAATTTTCCTAATTTCCCCACTTTTAGTTCCTAGGTTATCCCCTATTTCAGGTATGGAAATTATCTTCTACTGTGAAGATAGACAGTAAACATTTGTTCAACGTCTGTGCCATTCCCTCATTCCCCATGATAATTGTTCCGTTCTCTACATCTACTCTTCCTTTTTTATGGACTTACAATTTGTATCTGTTTTAATCTTTCTGGCTAGTTTACTTGCTTACATATTCTATTTTTTCCCCTTTCTATCAGCCTTTGATGGTCTTGGTTTCTAAAACACCTACAACTTTCAGACTTGCTACTTTTCTTTCACAACATTGCAAGCCTCTTTAACGATTCCTGAGTGAGCTATGGACGGCTCCCTCTTGCTGAGTTTTTCTTCTTCAATAGAATTGAACATTTTGAGTAGTTTCCTTAAATATTTCTCACTGTTCATTTACCTCCATACCTTTTAGTCTATTTGCCAATTAGCCTTAGCTAGTTCTCCATACCTATGCCATGGGCTTTTTTATGTTTAAGATTTTTGTTCGCGATTGGAATATGTCATTTTTAAACTTAATGCAGAATGGAATGGTATTATGGTCACTCTTTCCCAGTGGATCTATTGCTATGACATTTCTAATTAATCCTGCGTCATTGCACAATAATAGATCTAAGATAGCTTTGTCCCTGGTCAGCTCCACTATGTACTGCTCCAAGAAACTGTCACAAAAATATTCTACAGACTTATCTTTTGGACCATTCTTGCCAATTTGATTATCCCAGGCCATATGAAGATTATAGTCCCCTACAATTATTATATTTCCTTTGTTAAAGGCTCCAATTATTTATTGCGTATTGCTCTGCTCAAAGGTATAACTACTGTTCGTGAGCCTAAGCACTACTCCCACCAGTGTTTTCTGGCTTGCTGTTCCTAATTTCCACCTATATTGATTCTAATTCATGACCTTCAGAGGCCAGATGCTTTTCACTAATGTCCTTATGTCATCCTTCACTATCAGGGTTACCCTACCTCCTTTGCCATTCTGTCTGTCTTTCTGAAATATTGTGAACCATGGAAAATGTATTCACCAATGTTGAATCACCTTATAACTATGTTTCTGTAATCATGATTAGATCCAAGTTATTTACCTCTATTTGTGTCACTAATTCATCTATCTTATTGCATATAAAGAACCTATGATTTAGTATTTTTATTTAGTATTTTTAACTTCTATTCACTACAATGATGTACAGTTTTTATGAAAATCTGTTCCGCTCTGTTTGTCTTTACCCACATCATTGTTCCAATTCAAATGGAGCCGATCCCAACGGAATAGCTGCCTCTTAAGTTCAGAAGTTCATAAGGTATAGGAGCAGAATTGGGTCATTTGACCCATTCGATTATGGCTGATCTCATCCTGGCCTTAACTCCACCGTCCTGCCCGTTCTCCATAACCCTTCAACCCATCAAAAATTTGCCTAAGTCCTCCTTAAATTTATTCCCTGTCCCAGTAGCCACCGTACTCTGGGGTCGTGAATTCCACAAATTCATAACCCTTTGAGAGAAGTAGTTTCTCCTCAGCTCTAGTTTAAATTTGCTACCACTTATCCTAAGACTATGACCTCTTGTTCCAGAGTAGTGTCCCATGAATTGAAACCCCTGCTTCCCATACCATTCTTTGTGGCATGTCTTTAACTCTTTAATCTGTCAATTGGCATTCGGGCTCGGGTAGTAATGCAGCGATGATTACCTTTAATGTTCTGTCTCTCAATTCGAATCCCAAATTCCCGTAGCAGAATGTCATTCCTGGTTCTACCCACGTCGTTGGTTCCTGTATGGATAGCAGCAACTGGAGCCTCCCCCTCCTATTCCAAGTTCCCCTCCAACCATTAGAAGATGTCCTTAAACTGGAGATGGGGGCAGGCAGCACAACCTGTCATGAGTACAAAGAATAGTAACAGTGATAAGTTTCTCTTATCACGACCATATTCCACTGCACTTCACCCACTTGAATGGCATCCTTCTCTACAGTGCCATGGTCAGTCCACTCATCCATGTTGTAGTCCTTCTCCTCATCCACACAGGTAGCAAGTACCTTGAAAACATTGGATATCTGGGTGGCACGGTAACACGGTGGTTGGCACTTTTGCTTCACAGCGCCAGTGTCCCAGGTTTGATTGCCAACTTGGGTGTGTGGAGTCTGCACGTTCTCCCCATGTCTGCGTGGGTTTCCTCCGGGTGCTCCGGTTTCCTCTCAAGTACCACAAGTCCCCAAAGATGTGCTGTTCGGTAATTTGGACATTCTGAATTCTCCCTCAGTGTACCCGAGTAGGTGCCAGAATGTGGCAACTAGGGGCATTTCACAATATCTTCATTGCAGTGTTAATGTAAGCCTACTTGTGACAATTAAAAAAAAAAAAATGTTTAATTTAGGAGATGCTGCTCCTCCATCACTACATACTGGGCCCTATACCTGCTTGACTCATAGTCACATACTCCTGTCCCTGACCATTGACAAACTCAAAAGTTCCTATCCTAAGAGGTATGCCTGCCTCCTGGAATAAAATGTCCAAACGTATTTACCCCTCCCTGATGCATTGCAATGCCCGTAGCTTAGCTTCCAGCTCAATTACTCTGAATTGAAGGTCCTCAACTCTCAGACACTTAACTGCAGACCTGTTTGCTTTGGATCTGCACTGGTGTCTTAAGGATTCCACGTTCTGCAGTGGTGATGTGTTACCTGCTTTTCCATCTTTATTATGTGTTAATTAATTCACTGATTACTTTTCCCTAATTAATTTATAACTAATTAACTCCTAATCACCTGTACTACTGCTTTTGAAAAGTTCTACTACCAATAAAACTTTATAATTCTGAAACACCAAGGGGTGAAAACCATTAGTGAGCATTGTGTGTAGACCCCCAATCTGTAGCGATGATGTTGGTAATGACATTAAACAGGAAATTAGAGACACATGCGATAAAGGAACATCTGTAATTATGGATGAATTTTAATCTGGCATACAAGGGAAATTAGAGATTGTATTTAATCCAAGACAGAAGCATATAAATTGGCCAGTAAAAACAATGGGCTTGAGCATTGGGGGCAGTTTAGAATTCAGCAAAGGAGGACCAAGGGATTGATTACGAAGGTGAAATTAGAGAACGAGAATAAGTTTTCAGGGAACATAAAAACTGACTGTAAAAGTTTCCATAGGTACATGAAGAGAAAAAGATTGGTGAAGACAAATGTAGCTCCCTTACAGTCAGAAACAGGGGAATTTATAATGGACAAAGAAATGGCTGAGCAACTAAATACATACTTTGGTCCTGTCTTCACAAATTAGGACACAAGTAAGATACCAGAAATGTTGGGGAATGCAGGGTTTAGTTGGAGGGAGGAACTGAAGAAGATCAATATTAGTAGATGAATGGTGTTGGGGAAATTGATGGGATTGAAGGACAATAAATCCCCAGGGTCTGATAATCTACATCCCCAGAGTACATAAGGAAGTGGCTCTAGAAATAGTGGATGCATTGGTGGTCATCTTCCAGGATTCTATAGACTCTGGAACAGTTCCTACAGATTGGAAGGTAGCTAACATAACCCCACTTTTTAAAAAGGGAGGTCATGGAGTTTGAAAGAGTGAAAGAAAGTCATTTTGATAGGTGGATATGGACTTTGAAAATAGACCAAACGTATGAAGCTCTCAGAGAAATTATACTTTTGGAGGAGTTTAAAGTTCAATTCCTGATGTAGTGAGAACTCATGTGGAAGAGCAGAGGGTTAAAACTGCAAGATTAGCAGCAGAAATGGCAGATGATTATGAATTAGTTCATAAATCAAAGCTTGGTTTCCGACATCAGTTTCAGCCTGTGAGAAACTGGGGACATGAGAAATACTCGGGTGGTAGAGGCAAAGGTGATCTGATGGGAGATAATAAGGAGAGTGTACCTCCGATTAAAAAAGAAATCCAGGAGGGTGGAAAGGAAATGAAAAGTTTCAAATGTTTTCACTGTAATAATGTGAAGCCACAGTGTAGGTGGTTGAAGAAAAGCACTGGGAAGGCTGATGTGGTAAAACAGGATATGACAGTGGGATTTGTTAAAGTGGGAAAGGAAAGCCCAAGTGAAACAAAGGAGGTGCGAAATATTGTACAGCCTGATCAAGAGGTGATTGATAAGAAGATGCCAGATCTCTTTTAAAGAATTTACTTGTGTGGGTAAAGTCTACTCGTGTATCAGGAGGAGCAGGTAAAGAAGTCGCAATTTTAAGAGATACGGGAGCTAGTCAGTCTTTAATGGTAAGAGATGAGGAGTTGCCAGAAAAGGTGGTAATATATGGAATTCAGGGTGAGAGAAACTATCTTGTCCAGGAATACAGTTTATCTTGGGTAATGGGATACCTGCATCGCAGGTGGGAGTGATGCCTACTGTGGTTGCTAAAACAGTGGAAAATCGGACAACTGAAGTGTTGACGAATATCCTGGGATTTTACAGATTGTGGCGTAACAAGGTCGCAAAGTCACATGTTAAGACGAGGAGAAATCAGAGTGAAAATGAAGTTGAAGTGCAATTATCAGGAACAATTTTTGATCGGATTGTTGAAAAAGAATGAGAACAGGTGGAGGATGAGGCTCAGGAAAATTTTAGTTCAGGAAAATTGGCGGAGTTACAACAAAAAGATGTAGAAATAAAACGGATGTATCAGAAAGCATACATGGAAGAGGAATCTGCGTGTATACCAGTGTTATTACCGTAAAAGTGATGTCTTGATGAGAAAATGGAGACCTTAACATATGCAGGCGGATGAAAAATAGGCAGAAGTTCATCAAATAGTATTGCCGATCGGGTATAGAAAGGAGGTGTTGTGAGTTGCACATGAGGTACCAATGTCAGGTCATTTGGGAATAAGAAAAACTAGAGCTAAAATCCAGAAACATTTTTATTGGCCTGGACTACATAAAGATGTAGTTACATTTTGTCAATCCTGTCACAGATGTCAAGTTATAGGGAAACCTCAAGCAGTTGATAAAACCAACGCCCTTGATACCCATTCCAGCATTTGAGGAACCTTCCACACAGGTCCTAATTGATTGCGTAGGACCGCTTCCTAAAACAAAAAGTGGGAATCAATATCTTTTGACTATAATGGATGTGTCTACTAGGTTTCCAGAGGCCATTCCAGTACGTAATATTACAGCTAAAACGATTGTGGAGGAGCTACTTAAATTCTTTACTAAATATGGACTACCCACAGAAATACAATCGGATCAAGGATCGAATTTTACCTCCAGGTTATTCAAAGTAGTTATGGATAGCTTAGGAATAAAACAATTTAAATCAACTGCGTACCATCTAGAATCGCAGGGGGCATTAGAAAGGTGGCATCAAACATTAAAGACAATGTTGAGGGTTTATTGTCAAGATTATTTAGAGGATTGGGATAAAGGAATTCCATTCGTACTGTTTGCAATTAGGGATACACTTAACGAGTTAACCAAATTCAGTCCTTTTGAACTAATTTTTGGTCATGATGTAAGCGAACCACTTAAATTGATTAAGGAAAAATTGATGAGTGCGAAATCGGAAATTACATTATTGGATTGCGTGTCAAATTTTAGGAAACGATTAAATAGAGCAGGTGACTTGGCTAGACAACATTTAAAAGTTGCACAAAATGTGATGAAACGGGTAGCGGACAAGAAATCCAAAGTTCATAGTTTTTCCATTGGAGATAAAGTTTTAGTGTTGTTACCAGTGGCAGGTGAACCTTTAAAAGCAAGGTTTTGTGGACCTTATCAGATTGAAAGGAAATTAAGTGAAGTGAATTATGTGGTAAAAACACCAGATAGAAGGAAGACTCACTGAGTGTGTCATGTGAATATGCTTGAAAGGTACTTTGAAAGGGAAGGAGAGGAAAAGGAGGAGTTTTTAATGATTCTAACTCAAAGTGAAGAACCAAATCCAGATGACGGAATTTGACATACCTTAAATTAAATTGGAAAATGAGGATGTTCTTAAAAATTAGGATAAATTGTTGAGTTACCTTCCAGAGGAAAAACGGACTGACTGAAAGAGTTATTGATATCACATGGGCAAGTTTGTAGAGATAAATTGGGAAGTACTAAAATGGCTATAAATGATGTAGATGTGGGAAATGCTGTTTCAATTAAACAACATCCATACAGACATAACCCTTTAAAATTGGCACAGGTTAACAAAGAGATTGAGAGTATGCTTAAAAATGGCATAATTGAAATGGGTTGCAGCCAATGGAGCTCACCCATAGTGATGGTACCTAAACCAGACGGTACCCAATGGTTGTGTGTGGACTATAGAAAGGTTAATGCAGTTATAAGAACGGACTCTTATCCTACCCACGTTTGGAGGATTGCATTGAGAAAGTGGGACAATCAGCTTTTATTTCCAAACTGCATTTACTTAAAGGTTAAGTAAGGGGCCATATTGTTGAGAGGACAGTGTGAAATAGTCTGGTAAGCTCAAGGAGATACTTGTTAGGAAGGAAGATGTGTTGGGCATTTTGAAAAACATGAGGATAGACAAGTCCCCCAGGTCTGACGGGATATATCCAAGGATTCTATGGGAAGCAAGAGATGAAATTGCAGAGCCATTGGCAATGATCTTTTCATCCTCCCTGTCAACAGGGGTGGTACCAGGGGATTGGGGAGTGGCGAATGTCGTGCCCCTGTTCAAAAAAGGGAATAGGGATAACCCTGGGAATTACAGGCCAGTTAGTCTTACTTCGGTGGTAGGCAAAGTAATGGAAAGGGTACTGAGGGATAGGATCTGGAAAGACACTGCTTGATTAGGGATAGTCAGCACGGATTTGTGACGGGTAGGTCTTGCCTCAAGTCTTATTGAATTCTTTGAGGATGTGACCAAGCACGTGGATGAAGATAAAGCAGTGGATGTGGTGTACTTGGATTTTAGTAAGGCATTTGATAAGGTTCCCCATGGTAGGCTTATGCAGAAAGTAAGGAGGCATGGGATAGTGAGAGATTTGGCCAGTTGGATAACGAACTGGCTAACCGATAGAAGTCAGAGAGTGGTGGTGAATGGCAAATATTCAGCCTGGAGCCCAGTTACCAGTGGCGTACCACAGGGATCAGTTCTGGGTCCTCTGCTGTTTGTGATTTTCATTAATGACTTGGATGAGGGAGTTGAAACGTGGGTCAGTAAATTTGCAGACGTTACGAAGATTGGTGGAGTTGTGGATCGTGAGGAGGGCTGTTGTCGGCTACAAAGAGACATAGATAAGATGCAGAGCCAGGCTGAGAAGTGGCAGATGGAGTTTAACCACGAAAAGTGTGAGGTTGTCCATTTTAGAAGGGCAAATATGAATGCGGAATACAGGGTTAACGGTAAGGTTCTTGGCAATGTGGAGGAGCGAAGAGATCTTGGTCTATGTTCATAGATCTTTGAAAGTTGCCACTCAAGTGGATAGAGGTGTGAAGAAGGCCTATAGTGTGCTAGCGTTCATTAGCAGAGGGATTGAATTTAAGAGTCGTGAGGTGATGATGCAGCTGTACAAAACCTTGGTAAGGCCACATTTGGAGTACTATGTGCCGTTCTGGTCGCCTCATTTTAGGAAGGATGTGGAAGCTTTGGAAAAGGTGCAAAGGAGATTTACTAGGATGTTGCCTGGAACGGAGAGTAGGTCTTACGAGGAAAGGTTGAGGGTGCTCGGCCTTTTCTCATTAGAACGGAGGAGGATGAGGGGCGACTTGATAGAGGTTTATAAGATGATCAGGGGAATAGATAGAGTAGACAGTCAGAGACTTTTTCCCCGGGTGGAACACACCATTACAAGGGGACATAAATTTAAGGTGAATGGTGGAAGATATAGGGGGGGATGTCAGAGGTAGGTTCTTTACCCAGAGAGTAGTGGGGGCCTGGAATGCACTGCCTGTGGAAGTAGTTGAGTCGGAAACATTAGGGACCTTCAAGCGACATTCGATAGGTACATGTATTACGGTAGAATGATGGGGTGTAGATTAATTTGTTCTTAACCTAGGACAAACGTTCGGCACAACATCGTGGGCACATTTCAACAGTTAACTAACTTCGTATACATTGATGATCTGGTCATTTTCAGCCAGACATGGAAAGAACTATCAAACGTCTGATGGAGTTATTCAATCGACTTCAGGAGGTGGGTTTGGTGATAAACCTAGCCAAAAGTGAATTTTGCAAAGCCCTAGTCACTTTCCTTGGCCATACAATTGTTATTGAGGAGTTTCCGATACCCTCAAGACCAAGAGAAGTAATGCGATTTCTTGGCATGAGTGGATTTGATCGAACATTTGTGCAAATATTTTGTAGCGTGGTTGGTCCCCTGACGAACTTGCTCAAGAAGCATAACAAATTCCAGTGGACAGCGGAATTTCAACAGGCATTGGACGGCCTGAAAGCTCGTGTTTTGGAGAATTACAAGGGACTCTGATCAGATTGAACTAAAGTATCTGACTTTAAAGAGAAATGCCAAGGCGTAGAGAAATGGACGGGTCATGTAGAGACCTTCTTGTTCAAAGAGACTGTCAATCGAGAAGGATTCCAGTTGGAGGAAGAAGGAAAAAAAAATTGACTATATTATTCTACCTGTTTGCATGTGTTGTTTTTTAAACAACAAGTATATTTACTTTTACTAAGGATAGTGAAAAGGTGAAAAATGATTCCATCTTGAAGTTGATGGCTATTTTTTTTTCTTGGCGGAGGTGTCATGTGAGAGTACTTTTAAGAAATGTGTGTTTATTACTGCAGTGACGTCGGAGAGTGGGTGGAGCTGGGCTGTCTGTCGGCTTTTTACTTTTGTTTTAGGCTGTTTGCTGCAGGGTGTGTTTTAGTTTCGTTTTCAGTGTTGGAGCTGAAGCCAGGCCAAGCAGGTGTACTGCTGTTCTCTCTGCCATGAAAAGACCATCTCTTGATCATTTGGTGAATTCAGAATTATAAATGTTGTCAGTAGTGAAAGTAAACCTAATGTGCTTCTGTTGAAAGGTGTTTCTTCTGTCTTCTGGATGTTGTTTGGGAAGTTATTAAGGATTACTTAGTATTGTATTCTTTGGGGGTTGTATTTGAATTCATGGTTGCTAAGATGTTCACTATGTTTCAAAAAGGTTAACTTGAGTTCATAGAATAAGCATTGTTTTGCTTTTAAATCATACTTTTACATTTCTGCTGTACCGCATCTGTAGAGTGGGCCGTGTGCTCTCCATACCACAATCTATTAAAAGTTGTGGGTCAGGTGAACTCCATGGTACACTTTGGGGTTCTCTAAACCCTGGCCCATAACACTATGGTTTACTTGGACTTTCAGAAGGCTTTCGACAAAGACCTACATTCAAGATTAGCATGAAAATTAAAGCGCACGGGATCAGGGGTAGTGTATTGAGGTAGACGGGAAACAAAAGAGTAGGAATTAATGGGTCTTTTTCAAACTGGCAGTGGGTTATGCAGGGATGGGTGCTAGGACTCCAGGTATTCACAATATATATTACTGATTTTTATGAGGGAACAAAATGTAATAGCTCCAAATTTGTGGATTACACAAAATTGGGTGAGTGGGTGAGCTGTGTGGATGATGCAGAGATCCTTCAATGTGATTTGGACAGGTTGAGTGAGTGGGCAAATGAACGGTATATGCAGTATTATTGGATAACTTCAAGGTTATCCACTTTGGTAGAAAAGTGGGAAGGCTGACTATTACCTGAATGGTCATTAATTAGGAGAGGGGAATGTGCAACAAGGCCTGGGAGTCCTCGTACACTGGTTGCTGAAGGTAAGCGTGCAGGTGCAGTAGGCGGTAAAGATGGAAAATGGTAGCCCCGGGGAAATACTCAGGGAGTCCGGTAATAATAGCTTTAGTGTGAAGTTAGAGGCAGGGTCAAGGGAAATGCCGATTCGGGGGAACCACAGATTTGAGCCAGGGAGGTGGGATGGAAATTTTCAGAAATGGGAGGAGAAGGGGATTAAGACACTGAAAGATTTGTTTCTAAGGGGTCGGTTTGCAGGATTGAAGGAGCTGGAAGCGAAATATGGATGGAGCAGGGGGAAATGTTTAGATACATGTGGATTTTGCCAGAAAGGAGCTACAGAGCTTCCCGGTGGAGCCGGCCTCCACATTGCTGGAGGAGGTGCTGACGACAGGGAGACTGGTGAAGGGGGTAGTGTCAGCGGTGTACTGAGCTATTTTGGAAGAGGATAAGGCTCCACTGGAAGGGATCAAAGCAAAATGGGAGGAAGAGTTGGGAGAGGTTATAGAGGAGGGGGTCTGGTGTGAGGTGCTCCGGAGAGTAAATGCCTCCACCTCATGTGCGAGGTTGGGGCTGATACAGCTGAAGGTGGTAGACAGAGCTCACCTCACGGGGGCGAGGATGAGACGAATCTTTGAAGGGGTAGAAGATGAGTGTGAACATTGCAGGGGGAGGGCCCGCTAATCACTTTCATATGTTTTGGTCCTGTCCAAAGCTAGAGGATTACTGGAAGGAGGTTTTTAGCGTAATTTTTAAAGTGGTGCATGTGAAAGTGTACCCGGGCCCCCGGGAGACCATACTCGGGGTGTCGGACCAGCCATGGTTGGAAACTGGTGCGGAAGCAGATGTTGTAGCCTTCGCTTCGTTGATCGCCCGAAGGCGGATCCTGCTGGGATGGAGAGCAACCTTTCCACCCTGTGCCCTGGCGTGGCGGAGGGACCTGTTGGAATTCTTCACTCTTGAGAAGGTTAAGTTTGAACTGAGGGGAAGGACGGAGGGGTTCTTCAAGTCATGGGTATTATTCATTGTGCACTTTCAAGAACCGGATAACATCGAACATTAGTTGGGATGTCTGGGTAGGGGGGATTTGGGGGGAGGGGGGCTGTGTGTGTTAATGGTGACTATGGGTAATCCCTAATTCCTTTTTGTCATTTGTTTGTGTGAACATGCGGGCTGATGTGTGGGGTTTTGTGGGAGGATGGCATCGTTGTTATTGATATGGGGATTGACATATCTGTTGCTGATTATTGTTTATTGGTGGGTGTAAATTTGGGAGAAAATGTGAAAAAGGGGGAGAATAAAAATATATTTTTTTAAAAAAGGAAAATGGTATGCTGGCCTTCATGGCGAAAGGATTTGAGTACAGGAGCGGGGTCTTGCTGCCATTATACAGGGCCTTGGTGGGTCCACATGTGGAATATTGTGTGCAGTTTTGGTCTCCTTATCTGAGGAAGGATAATCTTGCTACAGAGGAAGTAGAGCAAATGTTTACCAGACTGATTCTTGAGGTGGCAGGATGGGTGGATGAGGACAGATTGTGTTGGTTGTAGTCGCTGGAGTTCAGAAGGATGAGGGGGGGGGGGGGGGGGGGGGGGGGGGGGATCTCATTTTAAACCTACAAAATTCTAACCGGACTAGACAGGGTAGAAGCAAGAAGGATGTTCCCGATGTTGGGGGGTGTCCAAAACCAGGGATCACAGACTGAGGATACAGGGTAGACCATTTAGGACTGAGATGAGCAGTGTGGTGAGCCTGTGGAATTTGTTTCCACAGGAAGTTGTTGTGGCCAAAACACTGTGGGCTGTCGCCAGGAGTGCACTCGTGCCCGCAAATTTCCCAATGGATTGGGGTGCCCACAATGGGAAACCCCATTTGCTGGCTGCCAGGATGGAGAATCCCGCTGCCGGCGAGGAGCGCCATACCGGGAGACGGGTGCGGGGGACAGAGAATCCCACCCTGTATATTTTCAAGAAATAGTTAAATATAACACTTGGGTGAAGGGGATCAAAGGATATTGGGGGAGGGGAGGCGGGATTACACTATTGCATTGGATGATGATGATTGGCGGAGCAGGGAATTACCACCACCTGCTCCTATTTCCTATGTCTATGTTTCTATGAATAAACAACACCTTTCTGAAAGATATGGAAGTAAACAGCTCACCAACCAATCATTCACCTGTTTCCCTGCAATTTCACACTTTGATCATTACTCTCTCCTCGTGCTATTTTCAGACTCCTCTCACTGTTAATGGCCCTGTTCTTCTCTAGAACTCCTCGCTGTTAAGCTGTAATCTAGTCGGACTTTAGGGGCAATTCCGACAGGTCTTCAAACTGAGAGCAGGTTCGAGGGTGATGCCAATAAGAGGGAATCATTTTCGAGCCAGGAAAGGTGGATGCAAGGTTCCGAGGATGGGAGGAGAAAGGGATCGAACAGATCTGTTGCTGGATGGGTGGCTTTGGAGGAGTTGGGGGTGAAGTATGGGCTCCAGCATGAGGAGTGCTTCAGGTATTTGCAGGTGTGGAATTTCACAAGAAAAGTCTTCATGAGCTTTCCGGTGGCTCCGTCATCCTCGTTACTGGAGGAGCAGCTGTCGGTGGGGGGTTGGGGGGGGGGAGAGAGAGGAGTGGCTGGAGCTGGAGCGTGGACTCGTTTTGTCGATCTACAGTAGGATCATGGAGAAGGAGCCCATGGAAGGGATTACGGCCAAGTAGAAGGAAAAGGTGTGGATGGGACTGGAAGAAGGATTATGGTGCAAAGTGCTGCAACGGGTCAATGCCTCAACCTTGTGCATGAGCCTGGGATTGATTCAACTAAAAATTGGTGTTTAGGGCGCACTTAACGAAGGAAAGGATGAGCCGGCTGTTTGAGGGGGGTGGCGGAGAGCTGCAAACCCTGTGGGAGGGGCCCAGCCAATCATGTTCTGGTCCTGCCTGAAGTTGGAGAAATATTGGGGGTAGTTCTTCAGCACCATGTCCGAGGTTCTGCATGTGGATGTGGAACCAGCGCCCCTGGAGGCCATATTCTGGGTTCTGTGTTGTAAAAAATGTTGATAATTTGAATAAAATTATTTTTCAAAAAATATATCAGAAAAGGCAGCATGCGTTGAGAGCGAGCAGGGGAGTGACATCATGGACACGATAGGCCAAATAACCACCTTCTGTGATGTGTAAGGGTCTTTCTAGGTTATTTCTTCACTTCTTTTATTTTTGTCATTACATTTTTGATTTGTGGATGATTAAAGGTCATATGTCTTTAAGACAAGTGGGCTGTGCCTTTAATTCAAGCACAGGAATTCAGTAGCAAGAGAAATCACTGCTGGTTCAAACTGGAGCTGTAGACTGACTGGCACCAATGATTGGCTGTGAGCAGAAACTTTAATCAGCAAGCGTGCTGTGGAGAAAGAGTGCTAAAGCACCACCATCGAAGCAAAGGCTCTTATCTTTTGACTTTCATCCTTTATTATTTTTCAGCCCCCCCCCCCCCCCCCCCCCCCCCCCGCCTGTGTTGGTGTGTGGTGTGTGTGTGGGTGGGCGGGATGGGACAGATAAAGGGGATAGTTAGTATTTAGCTTGTCCAGTTGCATTTACTGCACATTTCACCCCAGTTCCTGGTATAAATAAACAGTAAATGTGTTTCAATTTACAAACCTGGTGGGGGCAGCACGGTGGCACAGTGGTTAGCACTGTTGCCTCACGGCGCTGAGGACCGAGGTTCGATCCTAGCCCCGGGTCACTGTCCGCGTGGAGTTTGCACATTCTCCCCGTGTTTGTGTGGGTTTTATCCCCACAACCCAAAAAGATGTGCAGGGTAGGTGGATCAGCCACACTAAATTGCCCCTTAATTGGAAAAAAGGAATTGGGTACTCTAAATTTATAGAAAAAAATAAAAATTTACAAACCTGGTCACTGTAATCATTGGGTAACCAAGGGCCAAAGACATCAGGTCTTTTTATAAGAATTATTGGTTAATTCACTTGTGTGGTGACTCCGGGATGAGTGGAGCTGGAACTGACGGTGCACTTTCCCAGGGTGTTGTAACAAATGCTATGATTCTATTAGGTCAAAGGATGCAGCTTCAAGTTGGTAAAAGCAGAGGCATTAAGAGATGCTTCTTTATGTGGAGTGAGATGAAACATGCAATCTGGATTTTGAACAAAACGGAATCATTAAGAATCAATTAGATGTAGCAAAGAGGAGGCAATAAGTTGTTGCGAATGAATTTATTAAAATGGGCAAAATGGCCTTCCTAATCCATAAGCATCTTGTGAACTGACAGCGCATCTTTTTTCCATGTCATGTTTCCGTCCAGCCAATCCTGATTGGCCATGGCAGGCTCCTGCTGACCTGGTTCCATTCCTTTAAGCCCCACCGACTGACTGCTCTCAGAGTGCAGGAGATGCTGCCCTGGCACAGTGCCAACAATGTGCCAACACAGTGCCAGCGGTAGGCTCTAGCGAACACCCATTTTTACAGAGTGGGGGGGGGGGGGAGAGAGCAGGCCATGTGTGGAGGCCTCTGCAGGGTGGGGTGGGGATGACCATTGTCGGGGCTGGGATGGGGAACGCCAGCAATCATTGTCAGGGGACTGAGAGGAGAGCCTCCGATACCTTTGTGGTGGAAAGCTGGGGCTGTTGGGTTTCAGTGCTGGTCGGGGCGCCCTTAAAGATGGTGCCCAGATTTCTATGAGGAACGCTGCCGGCTCTATCAGGCCCCACCCTGCCACAGTGATGGCAGAAACCACGGCCACTCATTTTTGTTATCTTCAGAGGCTCAAGATTTGGAGTGAAAACTGGTCTGTGCAACTGGAGAGTGTTTTTTTTTCTCCTTAGAGTACCCAATTATTTTTTTCCAATTGAGGGGAAATTTGGCGTGGCCAGTGCACCTACCCTGCACATCTTTGGGTTGTAAGGGTGAGACCCACGCAGACACGGGAAGAATGTGCACGAATGTCCCCAGGGCCGGGATCTAATCTGAGTCCTCGGCGCTGTGAGGCAGCAGTGCTAACCACTGCACCACCAAGCCACCCTGGAACAGAAGTGTTGCACGGTAGTTTTCAACCTGAGCCTGGCACTTTGCCAAATTCTGGTAAGATTCCGCCCAGTGTTTCTATCACATCCTCTATCCAATCAGCCAAACTCTTGAGTCAAACATTGTGCTGAATTACTCCATGCTTCTTGTTTCTCTAACGCAAGGGTTGTTCTGGAAAGCTCCTTTTATAGTAGCCTTATAAATTTGAATTGTTTGACAGTCTGAAGGTCTGCTTTTGAAAGGTAGGAAAGAACTCTTTGTTTAAACTGTTCATATTATATACCCCACTTCAAAGATGAATATTAAAGATGCCCATCTGCAGTCACAAGTGGAACAGCTTCACTTTGAAATATGTGTTTAAGTGCGTCACTTAGCAGGAACCTGGTAAGAACAGCAGACTTGTTTAGCTACAAATGTAAAGACAGCATCTCCTCTCACAATTGATCTCACAAGATTATTGTAGGTGAGTGAGGCCATTCAGCCCATCGTAATGCACCCAGCCAAGGTGACCTTAAAATCTCCCAATGTAACGATACATTTCTTCCAACAAAAATAGCAAACTTTGGAAAAAACAGAGGGTCTGGCAGCATCTGTGGAGAGAAAAGAGTTAAAATTTCAAGCCTGTGTTGGATTATATACTGCATAAGAGGAGGTAGGACAGCTGGAAGAGTAATTAGTGGGAGTTGGGAGAGATTGCAATGAAGATGTAGCAAAACTGAAGAACAAGTGGCAAATGGCCCAGGCGTGGAGGGAGGGTTTTTGCATAGGAACAAAAAATGTTAGGGATATAAAAAAAAGGTAAAGATGAAGGCAAAAGGTCACGGATTTGTTCAATGATTCCAGTAATTTATGATCTTTCCATACATTGATATCTCTGGTGTGCAGGAGCATATCCTGGTCAGTCCTGAATTAACTTTTTTTTACTGGACCGATCCTGTGTTTCTTAATATGCCGGAGTTAGTTTCATGTCCCTTAACCATCCTTTACATTGTGGATTAAGGGGCAGCACAGTGGCGCAGTGGGTTAGCACTGCGGCCTCACGCGCATGGTCCCAGGTTCGATCCCGGCTCTGGGTCGGTGAAAATGAAAATGAAAATCGCTTATTGTCACAAGTAGGCTTCAAATGAAGGTACTGTGAAAAGCCCCTAGTCACCACATTCCGGCGCCTGTTTGGGAAAGCTGGTATGGGAATTGAACCGTGCTGCTGGCCTGCCTTGGTCTGCTTTAAAAGCCAGCGATTTAGCTGTGTGCTAAACCAGCCCCTCTGTGTGGAGTTTGCACATTCTCCCCGTGTTTGCACGGTTTTGCCCCCACAACCCAAAAATGTGCAGAGTAGGGGGATTGGCCACGCTAAATTGCCCCTTAATTGGAAAAATAAATTGGGTACTCTAAATTTTTTTTAAAACATTGTGGATTAAGTTGCGCTGGGATGGCTCCTTGTCAGACAGAAAAGTACAAGTTTCCACATATCTCAGACTGTTGATATTGCCAATCCACCTCCGTACTGCTCTCATTTATACCTCTATGACCAGAACAAGAAGCAATATTTGAGGTGCAGATTGACCAGAGATCTGCACAGACTTTCTCTGACTTGTACTCTGCAGTTTCTTTGTTATTTGAGATCCTATTAGTTTTGTAGATTGTTATTTGGATGTGTTGAGCTATGTCAGCACTATTCATGGAGTACTTGCATTTTCCATTTTTAACCTCCTTGTAATAATACTTCACGTTTCATACTTCTGTTGTTCTAATTCTATTATACTCCTTCTGAGCTAGCGGTTATTAAAGTGTCCCTGGCCATGTTTCTCACATTGCACATGCAGCCAGTTTCTTGTTGCCAGTTGCAGTTACTCTGTGTCTGGATAGGCTGTCCCTCTTGTTGGCTGTCAGCACTATAAATGTCTCTGTTTGCCTTGACTGTTGCTGGATATCTACCATTTGCCTTCTGAATTTAAAAAAGGTAGAAAACTGAGAAGGAATGACCAGTAATACAAATGTAGAAACCATGCAGACAAGAGAGCCCCAGTTCCAATCCCATTTTACAAATACCTTATTTTGGTCTTTCAGTTCTTCGAAGCGCCATAAGATGGAGTGCCAAGTACTCCTGACTGCTTAACTTCCTCTCAATTCAAGAGGCCTCCTTAATGCTGATACTCTAATGAAAATAGCTTGGGTTTATGTAAGGTCGCTTAATTGTGCATGCATGTACATATCAAAGTGCGATTATAGCTCTTTCTTCCAACTTCCCTTTCCGTGATTCAAAGAGCAAGTGTAGCTTCCTGTTAGGTTATGAATCCTTTTTCAATCTCTCTCTTCAGAAACCATTCAGCTGCTCTCTTTGAGATTTGAGCGTGCGGTAGAATTCCAGCAGGCTACTGTTAGTTTGGAATATGATGACCTTGATCTGTTCATTAACTTCTATTTGTGTCTTCCAGCCTATTCCATTCTTCTTGCTGCTTCAGAATACATCAGTGGTTATTGTTGCTATGTTGATGAAAATTACCAGGAAAGAGGTATGGACTGATGGTGTTTTTCCTTTCGATATTTTGAACTATATTGGGATATGTTTTGTTTTAAACATTTAATGAGATTGGGCAGGAAAAGACCAGTTACCCCACACCATGATAGGCAGTGCTATCTCAGCGCTTGCCATTTCCCCCAACATACATGAGGTAATTTTTTACTGACCAAATTTAAATTCCTGAATACATTGAGTGCTTTTAGAGAATGATGCTTTGATGGTCTAAATATCCAAAGTGGTGATGCGCTAACAATTTGTCACCACATTGACCCCCGTGTCGGCATAGATCGAACATCTAATTTGGTATAGCTAGCTGTACCCGCCTGCTGACAATTTTGTCCGTGGTTAAAGTTTCTGTCCCATCCTCGGCAAATAATAGCTTGAAATCCTTTTGTGTAATGCCAGCTCCACCGTAACAGCTGTTGCTAACACGTGAATGGAGTCTCATGAAGCTCACTAAAAGTACAAGTGTAATCTGCCACCCTTGGGCTGCTAGACCGATGCTGGTCATAAATTGATGTAAGTGCACTGGGGAAGGTGACTCCAACCCATTGCAAGTATTAATCCGATCCAATATTCAAAGTGGGTCAATATAATTTGCCAGCTTTAAATGCCATTTCATATTTAATGACCCAACGCTGTGGCACTGAAAAGACAAATCCCAACTGGAAACACTGCAGATAGACGCAGCAAGTTTGGCCACGGCCGTGAAGAAAAAAGACAAGTTAGTATTTTAAGTTTAGAATGTTTGAAAGAACGTGAACCGGTAAGTAGTTGACATCCTTATTAGTGCTGAACAAAATTAAAAGGGGAAGGGAGAGAGAGTAAGCGAAGTAGAAATTAAGAATTGGGAGTGATGTCCCCGGTCAGCAAGTGGATGATTAGTTTGAATGATAAGCAGCTTTTCTAATGACATTAAAACTGATAGGTACTATACAAGTACCTATAGGAGTGAAAGGTATTTGAAGAACAAAAGGGCATGAAATTAGCTCACATAAGATAACTAAAGGTTGGCTCACGCATGCAAAATATTCAAAACTGAGGTGAATGGAACATGAGCCTATGCTTGACCTGGCCAGGTTAGAGATGACCAGCACTGTGACTATCAAATAAAATATATCAGATTGAAGGAAATCCATGCAATTTGATGCCGTAGACTTGAGCAGTTTGGGGACCGTGAACTATAGTATCGAAATACGTAAGTGGGCAAATATTAAGTACTTGCTATTGTTGGGGAAAATCCGAGGACACGGACAGTGTCATAATCTCAGCTGATGTTATTACTAGGCAATCAAATCCCCAAGCAGAACCCTGGTTCGATAGGTCATAACTTTTATATTTTGTTCAGGGACGTTGATGAACAGAGTCGCAACACTGCCGGTTAACTTTTAACCAAAGGATAAAAGAGTTATTAAACATGAAAAGATTGACTGTAATACAATAGTCCTTCACCCCACCTATATCTTCACTGACGCACACTGTTTTTTTAAGGATAGAATAAGTTACAAAGTATAACTTGTACTATAATGTTCTCAGTAAGTACACGCTCCATGAAAACCAATAGGCAAACCAGATACATAACACTCTGAAACCAAGCGACAGATACCACCCAATATAGCTTCTGTAGATTTCTCATCAAATCCTCCCAGAAGGGCCTGTACTGCGCTGTAATGTTCTATGTTTATCTCACTGAGAGACAACTGGTCTCACTGGAACTCTAACTGCCACGCAAGTATTCCCAAACTCCACTCTCAAAAAAACATGCTTGGAACTTCGCCCAGTCGGACCTCGTTCAACTTGTTCTTTGTTGCTTTAATTTAACTGTCTTCCTGAGACATATCTTTTGTCCCAACTCCCTGGTTTTTGGACTTTATTTTGTTCCTTTGGGAAGTCTGCTCCCTTGTCCTGTCCAGTTTCTTCTGGTCTAGCTTCAAAATAAACTCAGAAGCTCTTTTTAACCTAGAACATTCCCTGGTTGCTAAGCAACAGCCTAGTTTTCCTTTCAATCTTGTTTGCTTTCACATCATTAACCCTTTAATTACAATGCAGGCACAGTTCAAAGTGATCAAACCTAACCTTGCAGATATGTGGACACCTCCCGCAGATCTGCAGGCATTTTGTTTAACAGGATTCAAACTAAATGTTCAACTCTTTCTTACCCAGAAACACAAAATTAAACTTACTTAAAGCTTTACCTATTTCTAATACCCACAAATGCAAATGTAGATTACTTAAAATTACCTGATTTTCCTGATGACAGTTAAAAATTGGGGTCATAGAAGATTCAATAAGTATATTGTGCAGGGAGCACAAATACAGAAATGAGAGTGGATAGGATCTACTTGGTAGTCTCATTAAAGATCAACTCTGCTGCCAGTAATAAATACTGAGTTGATGAAATACTCTAACCTCAATCGCCTCCATAAGAAAACTAAACCGATCACCATGGATAACATGTTCAACAGTTTACAGATGACTGCAATTTCGATGCCCACTCTCCACCAGAGTTGGAAGCCGCCCTTGCTTTCTTAAATTCTGCATGCAAGGGACTTTGCCTGTCCTTGAACATTGATAAAACAAAACTACTGGTCCACAATGAGTATAAACCTACACCTGGTCAATCAAATATTCCGCCACCCATATGTGTTGAAAGAGAGACTCTGGAATATGTGAAGCAGTTCTACTAATTTGACGGCCTACCTCTCTGAAAAGACCATCATTGAGGAGGAAATCCCAACGATGAATCAACTACATCAGCTCAACCTTCCACAAATAATTGTCGTGGCAACAGCGACCTCCGTAAGTCAGCAGAGGTCCTTATGTACAGAGACATTGCTGTCACCATGTTCCTGTACTGCAGTGAGATTTGGACTGTGTATCAACAACACATAGCGCTAGAGAAATTCCGTCAGCAATGCCTCTGCCGCATCCTCCAGATTCAATGAAAAGACCATCGAACAAATGCTCGTGTCCTTGAAGCCGGCACCACAAGCGTTCAGGTACAGCTCCTACAAAACTAACTTTGATGGTCTCGTTACTCTGTCTGGATAGCTGAAAACTGTGTCCCCTGTCGCGTCCTGTTTTATCAACTTTTGAACGGCCAGTGTTGCAGGGGAGGATAAAATAAAATGTTTCGAAGACACTCTGAAGCTCTCCTTGTAGCAGGGCAGCATTGGTGGTGATGACTGGCAGAAGCTTGCTACCAATCATTCAGAAATGCAACAACTGGCCATCAAGCTGCACCGTGCTTGGAGTCACAATGTTTAAACGATGAGGCAGAGCGGCGGCAGAGAAGGAACAAAAAGCAAATCCTGCACTTTAGATCCCATGTGCCTTAAGATGTGTGTGTCAAAAATTGCCCTGCTCCGTCACATTAAAACCCGTGGCAGAAACTCGCGACCGTGAACAGACATCATCCTCAAACTGAGGGACAGCCGACAATGACAGGATGGCTGATCATATTGGTGGAAATTTCGACAATGTTCAGACAAATGTGGAGGTTGGATATGTGGAAGGTGAGGAGAGAGAGCGAAGTAAAAGCAAACCATTGTGAAATGGTGAAGACACTAATGACCAGGATAAATCCAGTCCTGGTAAAACAACATTTCTTTTGCTTTGTAGCAGACAGTGAGGTTATATGAATAGATACAACATGGAAATAGCAGCTGGGCAAAGAATGTGGAGTTTTTAAAAAGGTGATGGTGTTCCCAGGTGTCTGCTATTGCAGGAAATATGATGGTTGTATGATCTTGACAATTGTTCATGTCTGTATGCTTGTCAAATGTTTGCAGGCAGTCCACTGCCAAAGAAGTCCAGCACATGAAAGAAAGGGACAGTAGGGTGGCACGGTGGCGCAGTGGTTAGCACTGCTGCCTCACGGCACCGAGGACCCCAGTTCGATCCCAGCTCCAGGTATCTGTCTGTGTGGAGTTTGAACATTCTCCCCGTGACTGCATGGGTCTTACCCCCACAACCCAAAGATATGCAGGGCAGGTGAAATGGCCATGCTAAATTGCCCCTTAATTGGAAAATAAAATGAATTGGGTACTTTAAATTTATTTTCAAAAAGGGATGGGTGTAAACTATAGAAAGCTGAGCGAAGGATCAAAATTGTTGAGAGTAAAATGCCATTTTCAGCAAAGCTATTATTTACTACTAAGCCATGATAATCATTAAGAATCCCAAAAGCAATTAGCTAAAATGAGGCATTTCCCATGAGAAAGTTTAAAATGTAAAATGTGCAGAATGATTGCTGTGTTGGGATTTGTGGGAAAGTCCGAGCTGAGGTGAGAAGTTGAGCTATTCACTCATCATTCCATTCACATCTCCATCAATAATGAAGTAACCAATGCCAGTCTACAGCAGCTAGTAACACACACAGGCGGACGAGTGATTAGTAACAGTTATAGCACAAATGCCAAGCAATAACCATTTTCAACAACTAAAGACCAAACCACCTTTTGTTTGAATTTCAGTGGTACTACCATCTCTGAATCACCTGTCATTAATATCCTGCAACCACCATTGTCCAGGTTAATTGGACCAGCCATATCAATGCTTAAGCATGCAGGTACAGCGGACGGTAAAGAAGGCTGATGTATGTTGGCCTTCGTTGCGAGAGGTTTCGAGTATAGAGGCTGGGATGTGTTGCTGCAATTGTACAGTGCCTTGGTGAGGCCCTACCTAGAGTATTGTGTGCAGTTTTGTCTCCATCTCTGAGGAAGGATGTTCTTGCTCTCGAGGGAGTGCAGCGAAGGTTTACCAGACTGATTTCAAGGATGGCGGGACTGTCAGTTGAGGAGAGATTGACTAGGCTGGGATTGCTCTCCCTGGAGTTCAGAAGAATAAGGGGGGAATCTCATAGAGACGTATAAAATTCTAACAGAACTATACATGGTAGATGCAGGGAAGATGTTACCAATGATGGGTGTGTCCAGAACCAGGGGTCACAGTTTGAGGATTCAGGGTAAACCATTTGGGACAGAGATGAGGAGACATTTCTTCACCCAGAGTGGTAAGCCTGTGGAATTCATTACCACAGGAAGTAGTTGATGCTAAATCATTGAATGTATTCAAGAGGCGGCTAGATATAGCACTTGGGGAGAATGGGATCAAAGGCTATGGGGAGAAAGCAGGATTAGGCTATTGAGTTGGATGATCAGCCATGATCGTGATGAGTGGAGGAGCAGGCTCGAAGGGCCAAAAGGCCTCCTCCGGCTCCTATCTTCTATGTAAGGGCAGCACAGAACTTGGGTACTCTGCAATGAGCAAATTACTGCTTACTAATCTTCACAGTTTCTAAACAATCTGCAAGGCTCAACACAGGAGTATGATTAGTATTCACCACTTACCTGGATTAGTCTAGCTGCAACAAAATTTGAGAAACTCAGCACTGTATAGGTCAAAGAAGTAATTGATTGCCAACTCACTTTCTCCCCGCCCTCCCCCTGAACATAAGGCTGCACCATGTACTGCATTACTCACTGCAGCAACTCGCCAAGCTTAATTCAACGACACATTACAGTCCCACCAAAAATGATAGAAGAAGCAATATAATAGGAACACCTCCACTCCCTTGCAAGTTACACGTCATTTTAACTTGGAGATATACTGCCATTCCTTTGTTACTGGGTCCAATGCTTGAAGTTTCTTATCTAATATCACAATGCTCACAAGATCACCAGGACAGCAGTCATCACGATCACTGCCTTTGGAGAGGCTAGAGAGGACAGGAAAGAATGCTCTCCCCAACACCATTCATATGCCAATAACAGAATTGTACACTTTGTTGCCCATTGTTAAAGTGTACAGGAAATGAATGCACCATTATGATTATAGGGCATGGTTTTGAATCTGCTCCACTTGTTTACTCAGCATTTTCTCTCACTCAGGACTTTTAGGATCAAATTAAAATGAAACCGCCTCAATTTAGTTTCCACCAATCAACTGCACAAAATAACGCAAGAGGCCAGGATTGAATTGTACGAGATGGCAGAGGTGACCCAGACCAGAGGGCATAGGTTAAACGGTGAATAGTAGATGGTTTACACCTGAGGAAACATTTTTTTTTCACCCAGAGGATGGTAGAAAAAGTGAACGTGCAGCCTAAGAGGATAGTGGTGGCAGGTACTCTTGCAACATTTAAGAAGCATCTGGACGTGCACTTAAATCACCATGGCATAGTAGGCTAAGGACCAAGAGCTGGTAGGTTGGATTAGTATAGATTGGTATCTGATGGTTGGCTGAAGGACCTGTTTCTGTGCTGTATGACTCTAGGTGTTTCCCTGTGAGTGGGGTCAGAAGATGTTGCAAAGCCCAGAAGATACTTTGCTCTTCATCTTGTTGAGCTGCTTACGTTGTGATGACAAATCCCAAATTTAGAGCAACGTTGCTTTCTCTACTAACATTCCTTTCCCCAGTGAACCCCGGATGTCATGAAGCTGTGGGGATGGATAGAATAAATCATTCTGGCAGAGGGTTATTGAAGTATGGAATACATTACTGCAAGTGGCTTTTAAAGGGGGTGAATTATGACAGGGGATTACTTCAAGAAAATGGTTAAGCTGTTTGAGAGGAGTTAAGGGAGTATGTTTGGACCAGGCGGATTTGCTATATGGTCAGCATCCCCACCAGCTCGACCGGCCAGGTGTTCTCTTTGTGTATTGATTTCAATGTTTCACATTTGGACATATTCCATCTGGAATGTTGACCGTGTGCTTCCTAAATATAAAAAAAATACTGACATTCTACAGTTTTAATTGTGATTTTTATTTCATTTTGCACAGAAATTGTCTTTGACGAAATTCTTCAGGTAAGTTTGTTCACTACTATTGCTTTTCACACATATAATATATATATATATATATATATATATATTATTAGTTTGAAACTGAGTTTAAACCCAGGAAAATGCCAGAGGTGAGGAAAAACTAACTGAGCGACCTCTAGGTACAAGTTCAAATTGATGGCTAAAGGGATTTTGGAACCGGCAATTAAAATATGGGTGCAATCTGTGCCCTTTTTAGAACAAAGAAAAGGAACAAACCCCAGGCCTTCCAAACCTGTTCTGATCATGATGCCCTGACAAAAAAAAACCTTCTGCCCTTACTCAGTCCATATTCCTCTAATTCCTCCTTATTCATGTATCCCCATCCAGATGCCTCTTACATAGATACACAGAACATACAGTGCAGAAGGAGGCCATTCGGCCCATCGAGTCTGCACCGACCCACTTAAGCCCTCACTTCCGCCCTATCCCCATAACCCAATAGCCCCTCCTAAACCTTTTTTGGACACTAAGGGCAATTTAGCATGGCCAATCCACCTAACCTGCACATCTTTGGATTGTGGGAGGAACCCGGCGCACCTGCAGGAAACCCACGCAGACACTGGGAGAACGTGCAGACTCCGCACAGACAGTGACCCAGCGAGGAATCGAACCTGGAACCCTGGCGCGGTGAAGCCACAGTGCTATCCATATGTGCTACCGTTCTTAAATGTTGCTAATGTGCCTACATCTACCACATCCTCTGGCAGTGTGTTCCAGGCAGCCACCACTCTGTGTGGAAAACTTATCCCGCACGTCTCCCCGAAACACCCCCCCCCCCCCCCCCCCCCCCCCCCCCCGACCTTGAACCTGAGCCCACTTGAAATTGGCATTTCCACCCTTGGAAAAAGCCTCTGACTGTCCACCCTTTCTATGCCTCTCATAATTTTGTAGACCTTGATCAGGTCCCCCCCTCGGCAACCATCTTTCCAGTGAAAACAATCATAGTTTATTTAACTTCTCTTCATAGCCAACACCCTCGAGACCAAGCAACATCCTGGCAAACCTTTCTTGCAGTCTCCAAAGCTTCCACATCCTTCTGATAATGTGGTCACCAAAACTGCACGCAATACTCCAAATGCAGCCTAACCAAGGTTTTATATCGCCGCCATTGTCCTATTTCTCCACACTGTGTTCAGCAGCATATTTGTTGAATTCAATTTGATCAGGCTTCCCCTTGGTCAGTGGGTGAATCCATATTGGGCGTGCAGTTGAACTACATAACTCAGAGTGCTGAGTTAGCTGACCTCCGATTACAGCTGTGGCGGCTACAATTCATCCCAGTGCTGTTGTCATGGGTGCCAATGGACAGGGGATAAGAAAATATCCCCAGGATCTCCACTCTTGATTACAGTAACTGTTGCTGGGAAATTTTGTGTACATATGGATGGATGAGGTGAATATAGTGGACTCCTCATTAATACAAAATACAATAGCGTCATTGGTCATTTCCCAGGTTTGCATGGTGTACCTGTTAATCTCACTGCTCATACCTTTGAGGAAAGGATGAATCTGAGGCCGTTCTTTTTCCTTTAATCCAAGTTTATTTTAAAAACAACAGTGTAGTGGCGCCGCAGATTCCTCTTCTTCCCCCAAAACACCCAATGTGAACTGGTTTTTATACGCTTGCAATAAATCCATCACCTGGAAAATAGGAGACAGGTTTAGATAAAGGATCTGGATCGGCGCAGGCTGGGAGGGCCGAAGGGCCTGTTCCTGTGCTGTAATTTTCTTTGTTCTTTTCCCAATTGGTGGCAGCTGGTCTTAATTACAAACTTAAAGCGTGCACTCTTAGCATGATTCCAACACGAGCAGTACCGACCAAAGCACAATATCTGGAGGGCTGCTTGAAACTGCACCATAGCAGGAGTCAGTACCGGTTAAAAGTGAATTCAGAGAAAGTTGTAACAAATGGTTTTGAGGTTCGGTGCTTGCGCCAAAAATTGGAATGGAATTAGCACGCAAAAAGTAAAAGCAGAAAATGCTGTATAAACTCAGCAGGTTAGGCAGCATCTATGGAGAGAGGAACAGTGTTAATTGTTTTGAGTCCATCGACCCTTCAAGACTAAAAAGTTAAAGCCTGCCAAGGTGACAAGATGACAGGGTTGCGGGACAAAATGGCCGATATTGTGAAAGCAACCTTTTAACTAACATCTACCATTAAAATTGTGCTGAATGCCATTGATAAAGCGTTATTAGCTCCTGATCTCAGTGACACGCGGTATAACCATAACTGGAGTTTGCTAATTTCTTCTAACTGACTCCTTTTTTTACAGTGCGTTGATGATTTTCTTAGCTGCTGTCATTTTGCCATTGAGTGACCCTCAGGTAAGTCAGTAGCCTCTGCCTCATGCACTATTTGCCTCTGTCTTCATGTTTATCACCTTTCAAATGTTCATGGGGAATAGGTTTTCTATCATATATCATGTACGTACTGCTGTTAACATTTAAGGGTCTGCTTTACGTTGTGCTGCAATACAATAATTCTTATGAAAACAATTTGTGATATCTTTATACCTATTGGTTGTCAATTAACCAAAGATGTTTGCTTAAAGTGGATTTTAAATAGTAAAATTGCTGAAAAAAGAGACATGCAATCAAAGCTTTTGTCTTGCACTCATCAGGATAGCGTGCAAGAAAAAACAGGGAACAACAATTTATACTGCATGAGTAGAGAGTGCTGATTAATTGGCAAGAAGACTATGATTGATGGAGATATTACAGTAGCGACTGCAGCATGTACCCAGTTAATGGCCCAGTTTTGTTCAAAACTGGGGAATGAACCAGGGAATGACTGTTCCTTACATTTTTGTGCAGTTGCAGACATGGCTTCAAATGACAAGGCCCTGAGTGGATTCTATGTGGCTTCTAATATGTGTATAAATGCAAGCTTGACTGACAATCTTAAATTCACCTGAGGAAGGAGCAGTGCTCCGAAAGCTAGTAATTAGAAACAAACCTGTTGGACTATAATCTGGTGTTGTAAGACTTCTTACTGTGCTCACCCCAGTCCAATGCCGGCATCTCCACATCATATCTTAAATTGGTTTTCAGTGTAATTCTTTGCAGTCAGGATTGTTTAGCAGGTGTTGCCCTATCGAGGAATCGCATCTAATGTTGGATAATACGATTTGGGTTTTTGCAAGCACGGGCTGGTTGGGATGTATGTTCCAATGATTGGAGGATTATATATCAAACATCTCGTCCTTTGGCTGTTTGCAACAGGCAAAGAAAGTGTTGACGGCACCCAACCACCCCGTTTGCCAACCATTCAGTGCTCTTCTCATGGGGAGATGGTAATATCACTGAACGAAATGAAAATGGGCTAGTAATCCAGAGGCCCAGGCTAAAACTCTGGGAGCATGCGTTCAAATCCCAGTCTGGCAGCTGGTGGAATTTGAATTCAATTCAATAAATCTGGAATGTAAAGCTAGTCTTGGTAATGGTGACCATCTGGGTCATGTCTGCCCTTTTAGGGAAGGAAATCCAACATCCTTACACAGTCTGGCCTGCATGTGACTCCAGACCCACACCAATGTGGTTGACTCTTAACTGCCCGCTGAAATGGGCTAGCAAGCCGCTCAGTTCAAGTGAAATGAAATGAAAATCGCTTTGACAGGTTTGGCAACAAATACAGGCCTTGCCAATGTTGTCCACACCCATTAAAGCATTTTAAAAAGCAGTGTAAATTGTTGTTCCCCTGTCCCTGTTGATAATTTCTTGTGAGCTATTGTGAGCGTGCAAGCCGTAAAGCTTTATTTTCCGCTGGTTTAGCTCACTCAGCTAAATCGCTGACTTTTAAAGAAGACCAAGCAGGTCAGCAGCACGGTTCGATTCCTGTACCAGCCTCCCCGGACAGGCGCTGGAATGTGGCAGCTAGGGGCTTTTCACAGTAACTTCATTGAAGCCTACTCGTGACAATAAGCGATTTTCATTTCATTTTTCAAATAAGTCAATGAATTGTTTAATATCAAGAGTACGGGACTGAGTAACGTGGGATGAATTGCAGTGGGCAGCAGGGTAGCATAGTGGTTAGCACAATTGCTTCACAGCTCCAGGGTCCCAGGTTCAATTCCCAGCTTGGATCACTGTCTGTGTGGAGTCTGCACGTTATCTCCGTGTCAGCGTGGGTTTCCTGCGGGTGCTCCGGTTTCCTCCCACAGTCCAAAGATGTGAGGGTTAGATGGATTGGCCATGATAAATTGCCCTTTGTGTCTGCTGGACTCATGCTTCAGGGATTAGAAGGGCAGCAAGATGTACAGTTCTCCCTGGAGCTTCACTAACTGCCGGTGCAGTAAATTGAATTTGCTTCATTTGTGGAATTCAATACAGGGCAACACTTTCTAAACCAGGATAAATAACAACAGAAAATACGCGACATACTCAGCAGATCTGGCAGCACCTGTGGCGAGCTAATGAGCTGAAATTTCTTTTCGGCTGTAAGAGCGGGCAGGCCTGACGATTCCCTTTACTGGTTGCCATGCCAGGTTACCAACATTTTGCCACCTGCCTCCGTGCCATTTTGAAACGGGCTGGGCTGGAGCAGGTACAGGATGACAACTTGCCCGGTTACAAGTAACAGGCTGCTGATTAGGCCATTCCAAATGTAACGTTTCCAAAAAGCATTTGGTAAGGTACTGCACAAAAGGCTACGAAATAAGATGAGCCCATGATGTTGGGTGCAGTATATTAGTATGGGCAGAGGATTGCCTAACTGATAGAAGTTGGGATAAGAGGGACATTTTCAGAATGGCAACCTGGAACTAGTGGAGTGCCACAGAGATCAATGCTTGGGCCACAATTGTTTAAAATATGAAATGTATTTTAATGACTTGGACGGGGGAAGTGAGTGCACTATTGCCAAGTTTACGGCTGTCACTTAAGGTAGGAAGGCAAATGGTGAGGAAGACCGAGTTTACAGAGGGATATAGACTGGATAAGCAAATGGGTAAAAGCTGGCAGATGGAGTATAATGCAGGAAAATGTGAAGTCATGCACTTTGGTAGGAAGAATAAAGGAGCTGAATATTATTTACCTGTCAAAAGACTGCAAAAAAACTGCAGCCCAGAGGGAAATCTGGGCCCTCGTGCATAAATCACAAAAAGCTAGTATGCACGTTCAGTTGGAAAGGCAAATGGAACGGTGGCCTTTAATTCAAAGGGAATGGAATATAAAAATAGGGAAGTCTTTCACCTAACTTGGACAGGGTTCCTGAGGCGACCACTTTATTGGCGACCACCTCCAAAATTACCGACGTCTCCGGACTCGCAGCCTAAAATTCTAATCTGCCACTGAGAACTTGGGGCGGAAATGCAGCCCAATGTTCTGAGGAAAGATCATCAACCTGAAAAATTGACTCTCCTGATCTCCACGGATGCTGCCTGATCTGCTGAGTTTTTGCAGCCTTTTCTGTTTCCTCTTCAGCTTTCCACATTCTGCACTGTATTGCTTTTTAATCTGAAACTTTGTTCATTCTGATCCTATTGGCAGAATAAAGCAAATGACCCTCCTCCCCCGCCCCGCCAGCATCTGTGATAAGTGCTTAAGATCATAGTTATAAAGCGGCTCCAGAAAGCCGATCTGGCAAGGTGGGATGGTCTCCCTCTGTCAGTGGCAGGTCGGGTACAGGCGGTTAAAATGAATGTGTTGCCGCGATTTCTGTTTATTTGTCAATCCCTACCAATTTTCCTGCCAAAGGCTTTTTTCAGGGAGATTGAGGGAAGGATTACCTCGTTCATATGGGGAGGGGAATTTAGCCAGAGTGAGGAAGGTGCTGCTACAGAGGGGAAGGCAGGCAGGGGGTTTGGGTCTCCCGAACCTGATGTACTACTACTGAGCGGCGAATGTGGAGAAGGTGCGGAGCTGGGTCAGAGGGGTTGATTCCCAGTGGGTCAGAATGGAGGAGAGTTTATGCAGGGGGTCGGGACTGAAAGCACTAGCAACAGCGCCGCTCCCGATAGCTCCGGGGAAATACTCAGGGAGTCCGGTAATAATAGCTTCATTGAAAATCTGGAGGCAGTTTCGCCAACACTTCGGGCTGGGGGCAGGGTCAAGGGAAATGCCGATTCGGGGGAACCACCGATTTGAGCCAGAGAAGTGGGATGGAAGTTTTCGGAAATGGGAAGAGATGGGGATTAAGACGCTAAAAGATTTGTTTCTTTGGGGTCGGTTTGCAGGATTGAGGGAGCTGGAAGCGAAGTATGGGCTGGAGCAGGGAGAAATGTTTAGATACATGCAGGTTCGAGACTTTGCCAGAAAGGAGATACAGAGCTTGCTGGTAGAGCCGGCCTCCACATTGCTGGAGGAGGTGCTGACGACAAGGGGACTAGAGAAGGGGGTAGTGTCAGCGGTGTACGTAGCTATTTTTGAAGAGGATAAGGCACAACTGGAAGGGATCAAAGCAAAGTGGGAGGAAGAGTTGGGAGAGGTTATAGAGGAGGGGGTCTGGTGTGAGGTGCTCCGGAGAATAAATGCCTCCACCTCGTGTGCGAGATTGGGGCTGATACAGCTGAAAGTGGTAGACAGAGCACACCTCACGAGGGCAAGAATGAGCTGATTCTTTGAAGGAGTAGAAGATGTGTGTGTGAACGTTGCGGGGGGCCCCCCGCTAATCACGTTCATGCGTTTTGGTCCTGTCCAAAGCTAGAGGATTACTGGTAGGAGATTTTTAGGGTAATTTCCAAGATGGTGCATGTGAAACTGGACCTGGGTCCCCGGGAGGCCATATTCGGGGTGTCGGACCAGCCAGGGTTGGAAACGGGTGCGGAGGCAGATGTTGTAGCCTTCGCTTCATTGATCGCCTGAAGGCGAATCCTGATAGGTTGGAGAGCAGCCTCTCCACCCTGTGCCCTGGCGTAGTGGGGGGACCTGTTGGAATACTAGACCCTTGAGAAGGTTACGTTTGAACTAAGGGGAAGGACGGTGGGGTTCTACAAGTCATGGGTATTATTCATTATGCACTTTCAAGAACTGGATAACATCGAACATTAGTTGGGGGGATGGTGAGAGGGTTGGGGGGAGGGGGGTTGTGTTTAGTAAGGATGACTACGGGTAATCCCTGATTCCTTTTTGTCATTTGTTTATGTAAACATGCAGGCTGATGTTTGGAGGTTGGTGGGAAGATGGGATCGATATGGGGATTGACATATCTGTTGCTGATTATTGTTTATTGTTGGTGGGTGTAAATTCGGGAGAAAATGTGGAAAACGGAGAATAAAAATATTTTTTTTAAAAATAAAGTGGCTCCACTAGCACCACGAGTGGCTTTATTTCCATAACATCAATCCTTCCAATCTGAAAGAAACATTTTAAAATGCCATTAAGTACTCGCAGCACTAATTCAGCTTGCTCCTTCATTCGTTCCCCGACTGTTTGCCATATTTTTATTTTGCTGATCCTTTTTTTGCAGTGTCATTGCAATGTGAAACTATCTTATCTCCAAGAATAATGCAATTTTTCCCCCACTATTCAATTACTGAGGTGGAATCAACTTTTTTGTTTAAAAAATATTCAAACTTTTTATCACCCATTAGAAAACTCAAAACGCACCGAATTAAAAGTTTGAGGTTTTCTCACCTTGCAGAACAGGGAATAGATATCTACCACCGAGTACCTTTGGCAAAGGCTGCTCACAACATCCAGAATAATCTTGTTTCCAGCACTGGAAGGGTTAAGCATGCTTTGTGCTCAATTTGTTATGGAGATATAAATTATGCCCAGATTGGCACCAAACCTTATTAACGATGATATTTCAGTAGGAGACAAGCTCCTTGAATGAACTTGACTCATGCCCGCAGGAGCAGAGTTGAGAAAAGTTGAGCCGAGTTGGCAATGCATTAATATTCATTTCCGTGCTATCTAAATTAATTGCACTGTCGATTTGAACTGATTTCTGACACAAGAGCTAATCCTAATCTCCAGCCCCCCCAATTTCCCCTCCCCTCAAGCCCCCAATGTGACCTCAGCTGAGAACAGGAGCACCTTGTGTCGGCAATTACATTAAAGAAGCAGCATCTTATTACTTCAGACCTTGCTAAACCCATACACCCAAAGTACTAATTACACAGCCAAAATTATTCTAATCCAGCCTTGAGAATACCACTGGATATATAATTATTCATGTATAATGTGACATTCGAATACCATCAATTCATGTCTCCCTATGCCCCAGTCCACTTCCTGTGTGAGTATGAGCTGATTCCGAGCCTCGGCTTCTTTTTCTGACGAACATTCCTGGATGGGAGTGAGAGACTTGCCCCCTTGGCTTTGCCACCCCTTGACTCTGGGATGCAGACTGCCACTGTCTCGAGTTGACTGCTTTGAAGCCTGAGACCATTTGGCAAGCCAATGTACCCGTCTCTTTTAATTGCCTAATTATTTTGAATGGGGTTGCTATGGCAGGTCCCAGGTTAACTTGGGTCCACAGATGTTCAGGTTTTGGGTGTTTCAGCACCATGTTATTCTTTTCTTTTTATTGGTGTTTGTGAAAACCTGATCCTGGTTAGGATTCGTTCTAATTGCACAAGGTCAAGCACTGGTAACCTTACTGGGGAAATTGAGGAATGTTTAATCTCCAGGGCCTCTGATCACTGGTTACAAGTATACATGATGTAATAATGTATACAGCCAGTTACTGTGCCCAGGAGGGATGAGTTAATGTTTGAAGTGTTCTCTTCCTTATTTCAGGCAGTGGCTTAGCAGTATCTATTGATTTTAGATTTGTTAGCTGATATGGTTGGGATATTTAAATTGAAGCCACGACAGTGTATTTTGGGTTTAAATGTTCTGGAGATCCTTGCATGAAGAAAGTATGCTCACTTATGCTCTGACCAGTATAACAAATTTCTGTAGATTATTTTCCCTCTAATCACCCCCTCCTCCAAAGTGTTCATTGTTCCTTGTAGAGAAAGTAATTAATTTTTTATTGGCCTCTGGTCTCTCTGATGAATCCGCACATTAGCGGAAGAGTTTTGATGCAGTTAATGTGGTATTGCTAAGTTGTGGCAAGACGCCAAGTAGGACTGATTTATTAAGAAAGGGATGGGTTTGTTGGCCCTAATGGCTTATTCTTATCCTTAAAATTTATGTGCAGTATTTTGAGAGCAAAGTGCAGACTGGGCATCTAAAAGCACAATCCAAGGATGCTGAAAGTCTGAAACAAAGACAAAAAAGCTCGGGTTAAGCAGTGTCTGTGTAGAGAGAGAGAGAGAAAGCATTAACATTTCAGTTCTGTGACCTTTTCATAAGACGCTAACCTTTTTTTAGTTTGTTATTTTGTAGTTTGTTTCTACTGCAGTTTCTCTAAATCCCCATGTGAGGGAGCTACAGAGCAATGAGTGAATTTTCACAAACAAAATAAAATGTACTTCCTCTCTTTCAGTTTGACCCAGGAGGCTATTTTTGGGCAACGATACACTGTGTGTGTGTTGGTGAGTTGAATGATTTTACCATGTCCTTGCAGTGCACCTTTACCGGAGTTGAGATCCATATTATAGTCCAGGCATTCTGTATTTTTTTTAGGAGAAATGTATACTTGCATTATGCTATTCTATATCTTAGTTTAAGTTTGGTATGTTTAGTTTTGCTGATTTCCTACCCTTGTAAAGCCATCAATGTTATTGTCGCAGACAGTTCCACAGGTTGCTGTCCAAGTTGCTGTCAGCTGTCGGAAAGCTATTTTACCAGAGAGAGAGAGAGAGGAGGGGCAACATTGGAGCCAAGCATAGCCCTGCTCCCACTTAATATCCATACAGATGCACTCTCCAGCTGAAGCCACTGAATGGCTTTGAGAAGTTTTAACCTGTCTTGATTTTCTCCTCTCCCTTCTCTCACCAGCTCCTCCCCCTGAGATCAGGAACACTGGCTGGCTATTGTGTTGTCCCAGTTTCTATCCTCACTGCAACCGGCTAACCCAATTTATCAGATTATGATTTTACCTGTTAAATCTGCCGGATAGCTACTTGCATTTGATTTTTGTTTCATGAAATTATTGAATGCTTTGAACGATGAACCCACCGAAAGAAAATACACAGATCAATCCACACTGAAAAGCTATTTTTACTGTAAGACAGTGAATGAGTGGAGCACTTTCATCTGACCCCTTGAAGAAGGAGCTAAGGGCAATAATGTTTCCGGTCAAATCATTTAACATGCCCTGTTCAAAGAAGACTGTCTTAATCACAGTGGCTTTACACAAAAACAGTCTTGTTTTAGAACATATTGGTTGGTATTGCAGTAGACCATAGTATTACTAAACTATATGATTAAACCTGTAATATGAGTGTTGCACATTTTAAATAACCGTGGTGCGTGAACAATGATATTGAAGTGCTCGATCGATTTGAATGTTTTATTTTGAAAGCTTGCATAAAATCTTACTATTGAAACTCACACAACCAGCAAAATTAATCTGGGTCACTTTGCCACCTGAGTTTAGAATTAATATTGCAGTATTGTTGCATATTTGCTACAATAACACCCCATTATCCATACTGCATGTAAGAATAGAAGACGCCAGAAAACCCCATCAGGACTGCCAGCATCTATCAGCAGAGAAGCAAGAGTTTGCGTTTTGAGTCATTTGACTCTTCATTAGAACCGAACGGAGGGAGAGTGTGTTGGAGCTGCAGAAACTACAACAAAAAGTAGCAACTTTAAGAACAAATGACTGATAGCCTGATATGAGAAAGGAGGGGGAATTTGCATGTGCTGAATATTTTAAAAAGGGGGAAGGGAGGAGAAAGGTCACAATCTAAAGTTGCATTTAAATCTTTTGTTTTGCTTTTATGCTTATTTCTGTTTAGGTTGTAAGCATTGTTGGCATATTGTTCATCATGGTGATCCTGAGAAGGATGAGGGATGCCTTCTGTATCATTTGTCTTTTTGTTTTGCCTAACTGCTGAGGGAGAAACTGTTTCCACTAGCGGGAGAGCCAGGGAGCAGAGGACACAGCTTTAAGATCATTGGCAAGAGTTCAGGAGAGAAAATGAGACATTTTTCTTTCAATGCACACTCTTTCTGAAAGGGTGGTGGAAATAATTTAACTAATAATCGCATATTGTCGCAAGTAAGCTTCATTGAAGTTACTGTGGAAAAAGTCCCCAGTCGCCACATTCCGGTGCCTGTTCGGGGAGGCAGGTATGGGAATTGAATCCACGCTGCTGGCCTTGTTCTGCATCATCACCTCACGGCTCTTAATTAGGGTGGCATTGTTAATTAGAGATAGTATAACAGCTGCAGAAAGGCAGTTCGAGGGGGATCTGCCTACTGAGGTAATATGGGTTGAAGTTAGAAATAGGAAAGGAGCAGTCACCTTGTTGGGAGTTTTCTATAGGCCCCCCAATAGCAGCAGAGATGTGGAGGAACAGATTGGGAAACAGATTTTGGAAAGGTGCAGAAGTCGCAGGGTAGTAGTCATGGGCGACTTCAACTTCCCAAACATTGAGTGGAAACTCTTTAGATCAAATAGTTTGGATGGGGTAGTGTTTGTGCAGTGTGTCCAGGAAGCTTTTCTAACACAGTATGTAGATTGTCCGACCAGAGGGGAGGCCATATTGGATTTAGTACTTGGTAATGAACCAGGGCAGGTGATAGATTTGTTAGTGGGGGAGCATTTTGGAGGTAGTGACCACAATTCTGTGACTTTCACTTTAGTAATGGAGAGGGATAGGTGCGAGCAACAGGGCAAGGTTTATAATTGGGGGAAGGGTAAATACAATGCTGTCAGACAAGAATTGATGTGCAGAAGTTGGGAACATAGGCTGTCAGGGAAGGACACAAGTGAAATGTGGAACTTGTTCAAGGAACAGGTACTGCGTGTCTTTGATATGTATGTCCCTGTCAGGCAGGGAAGAGATGGTCGAGTGAGGGAACCATGGTTGACAAGAGAGGTTGAATGTCTTGTTAAGAGGAAGAAGGAGACTTATGTAAGGCTGAAGAAACAAGGTTCAGACAGGGCGCTGGAGGGATACAAGATAGCCAGGAGGGAACTGAAGAAAGGGATTAGGAGAGCTAAGAGAGGGCATGAAAAATCTTTGGCGGGTAGGATCAAGGAAAACCCCAAGGCCTTTTACACATATGTGAGAAATATGAGAATGACGAGAGCGAGGGTAGGTCCGATTAAGGACAGTAGCGGGAGATTGTGTATTGAGTCTGAAGAGATAGGAGAGGTCTTGAACAAGTATTTTTCTTCAGTATTTACAAACGAGAGGGGCCATATTGTTGGAGAGGACAGCGTGAAGCAGACTGATAAGCTTGAGGAGATACTTGTCAGGAAGGAAGATGTGTTGCGCGTTTTGAAAAACTTGAGGATAGACAAGTCCCCCGGGCCTGACGGGATATATCCAAGGATTCTATGGGAAGCAAGAAATGAAATTGCAGAGCCGTTGGCAATGATCTTTTCGTCCTCGCTGTCAACAGGGGTGGTACCAGAGGATTGGAGAGGGGCGAATGTCGTGCCCCTGTTCAAAAAAGGGAATAGGGATAACCCTGGGAATTACAGGCCAGTTAGTCTTACTTCGGTGGTCGGCAAAGTAATGGAAAGGGTACTGAGGGATAGGATTTCTGAGCATCTGGAAAGGCATTGCTTGATTAGGGATAGTCAGCACGGATTTGTGAGGGGTAGGTCTTGCCTTACAAGTCTTATTGAATTCTTTGAGGAGGTGACCAAGCATGTGGATGAAGGTAAAGCAGTGGATGTAGTGTACATGGATTTTAGTAAGGCATTTGATAAGGTTCCCCATGGTAGGCTTATGCAGAAAGTAAGGAGGCATGGGATAGTGGGAAATTTGGCCAGTTGGATAACAAACTGGCTAACCGATAGAAGACAGAGAGTGGTGGTGGATGGCAAATATTCAGCCTGGAGCCCAGTTATCAGTGGCGTACCGCAGGGATCAGTTCTGGGTCCTCTGCTGTTTGTGATTTTCATTAACGACTTGGATGAGGGAGTTGAAGGGTGGGTCAGTAAATTTGCAGATGATACGAAGATTGGTGGAGTTGTGGATAGTGAGGAGGGCTGTTGTCGGCTTCAAAGAGACATAGATAGAATACAGAGCTGGGCTGAGAAGTGGCAGATGGAGTTTAACCCTGACAAGTGTGAGGTTGTCCATTTTGGAAGGACAAATCTGAATGCGGAATACAGGGTTAACGGTAGGGTTCTTGGCAATGTGGAGGAGCGAAGAGATCGTGGTCTATGTTCATAGTTCTTTGAAAGTTGCCACTCAAGTGGATAGAGCTGTGAAGAAGGCCTATGGTGTGCTAGCGTTCATTAGCAGAGGGATTGAATTTAAGAGCCGTGAGGTGATGATGCAGCTGTACAAAACCTTGGTCAGGCCACATTTGGAGTACTGTGTGCAGTTCTGGTCACCTCATTTTAGGAAGGATGTGGAAGCTTTGGAAAAGGTGCAAAGGAGATTTACCAGGATGTTGCCTGGAATGGAGAGTAGGTCATACGAGGAAAGGTTGAGGGTGCTAGGCCTTTTCTCATTAGAACGGAGAAGGATGAGGGGCGACTTGATAGAGGTTTATAAGATGATCAGGGGAATAGATAGAGTAGACAGTCAGAGACTTTTTCCCCGGGTGGAACACACCATTACAAGGGGTTATAAATTTAAGATAAATGGTGGAAGATATAGAGGGGATGTCAGAGGTTGGTTCTTTACCCAGAGAGTAGTGGGGGCATGGAATGCACTGCCTGTGGTAGTAGTTGAGTCGGAAAAGTTAGGGACCTTCAAGCGGCTATTGGATAGGTACTTGGATTAGGGTAGAATAATGGAGTGTAGGTTAACTTCTTAAGGGCAGCACGGTAGCATTGTGGATAGCACAATTGCTTCACAGCTCCAGGGTCCCAAGTTCGATTTCGACTTGGGTCACTGTCTGTGTGGAGTCTGCACATCCTCCCCGTGACTGCATGGGTTTCCTCCGGGTACTCCGGTTTCCCCCCCAGTCCAAAGATGTGCAGGTTGGGTGGATTGGCCATGAAAAATTGTCCAAAATTCTATGATTAACCTAGGACAAAAGTTCGGCGCAACATCGTGGGCCGAAGGGCCTGTTCTGTGCTGTATTTCTCTATTACAAGCCAGCTGTTTAGCCCACTATGCTAAACCAGCCCCTCAGTGTGCTAAAGGGTGCAGTAGTAGATTTCAAAAGGGAATAATTGATGTATGCTTGAGAAAGAAACAATTATGGAGAAGGAGCAGGGTCGTGGGACTAATTGGTAGCATTCTCAAAGATCTGACGCAGCCACTGTGGGCCAAATGATGACCTCCTGTGCGTTGTGAAACTGAGTGACATGCTGGACCACTTCAGAGAGCATGGAGAATCAAGCACAGAGTCTGGGTTGAACTGAAGTCAGAGATGGGGGTCGTGGTTCCCTTCCTTGAAGGACATCAAATAACCAGTTAGTTTTTTATGATGATCCAGCAAACTTGCTCATCAAGTTATTTTCACCGCTGATATCCTACAAAATTAGGAGCTCTATTGAATTCAATTGGCCTTGATGGATTTGGGTTGCTAATACTGTAACCACCACCCGACAGTAGCATAGATTAAATAAATCTTTAGCGGGGATTACACAGTTGTTGCAGCCCAGAATTTTCTGTTTGCAATGTTCAATAAATAGTTGGTGTGTTTGTGCAACATTTCCCCCCCCCCTCGCTATTTTAGCAGAGACATTAATCTTTTAAAATTAAACTAGTTAACACTACGCAAACTCATTAAGCTTTTGTCCACTACATCAGAACCAGTAATTGCTAAAGTGCATTCGTGTTTTGTGAGTGTTTATAATTTTTATGCGTTTGGAAGTAATTGCTGCTTCTATCTTTAAATCCTATTGTGTAAAGATGCTGTTGATATGAATGGGTAAAACAGAATGTAAAGGTGCCACGTTTGCCTGCTGGTTTGTTTTTCAAAACCGATTTCCGTCTGGATTAGCCTGAGGTCAGTCATTACACTTGTGCTTTCCCACAGACTTTGGGAGCTTTTACACTGTGATTTGTGGTTCAGGCAAAGTAGTGTAGCACACTCTAGAGCAGTGTTTTTCAACCTCTTTTCCGGGACCCACGCCGGCCGACATTCGTGGCCCTCGCCACGTTCACTTACATTTAATGCAAAAGGGGAGCCTATTTGGTCTTCACAATCTCAGTGTAATCAGGTTCAGATGAGGAGAGAGCAGTGAGCATATCGGTGCAGATGTCAGCCATTTCCTTTGTGCTGTCTTCATCTTTGTGAGAATGGAAAATCCAAGATCTTGTATATAGGCCCTCATGAAGGGTAATAACAACAATGCTCATTTTACTCAGCCCTGGATAATCCTGGGAGATGCAACTCCAGATTGATGACAACCTCATGGACTTTTGGTTCATTTTTAAGTACAGTGGTGCAGTCTTTTCATTTTGGAGTCGGCTGTCCGGTCTCAAATCAAAAGGAATTTTTCACCCACTTCTCTTTCAAAATCTGAAACGTCCCCTCTCCTTTACCAGTACTTTCCTGCAAATAACACATAGGGCTTTACATCCTTATTTGTATTTGCGCAATTGGCGAAACCATACCTCAAGAGCTAACACTAGAACATAGAACATAGAACAGTACAGCACAGAACAGGCCCTTCGGCCCTCGATGTTGTGCCGAGCAATGATCACCCTACTCAAACCCACGTATCCACCCTATACCCGTAACCCAACAACCCCCCCCCCCTTAACCTTACTTTTATTAGGACACTACGGGCAATTTAGCATGGCCAATCCACCTAACCCGCACATCTTTGGACTGTGGGAGGAAACCGGAGCACCGGGAGGAAACCCACGCACACACGGGGAGGACGTGCAGACTCCGCATAGACAGTGACCCAGCCGGGAATCGAACCTGGGACCCTGGAGCTGTGAAGCATTTATGCTAACCACCATGCTACCGTGCTGCCCTAACTAGCACTACTAGCACTGCTCTGTCCTGTCCTGGACCCTCCTGAGCAGCTCTCTGCAGCAGACTCGGATGTGAGATCCTGGCCGTTTTAACAGGGATGCATGTGGCCTGAAACAACGCCTCCCAGCGGTTGCTGATTTTCTGACCTTATTCCCGGCACCAGCCATTTTGTTGAGGTAGGTTCGGACCCAGCATCACCCATTAAGGCGGACAGACGATTAAGCTCAGTAAGGGCAGTGAAAGGAGCTGACAGGGTTTTCCTCTTGGCCTCCAGTTCCCAACACAATAGGAGCAGCAGTTGACCTGCTGGACCCAGTGGTAGTTCATGGGGTGCCAGTACTTCAGACAAGCCTAAAGTTTTGTCTGACTGCTGAGGCATCGGTGGAATCAAAAGTCACCCTGCTGACCCCCCACCCCCGGCAACCACTTCCTCCACTATAGTGGCGTGGCTGCTCGCTCTTCTTAATTGGATAGGGAACCTCACAAGGGGGTTCCCCAGTCAAAATACCAATGCGTAACATCCAAAGCGAAAATTCAGCCCAGGCAGTTGGGCTACCAAATGGTGAGCGCACAACACGAGCAGGAAACAAGAGGCAACAGTGGATCCTCCAAGTTTTGCTCAGCTGGACACAGTGAAATGTGGCGGTGAAATGCTGTCTTGCTCTTAGCTAGTAGTGATGCAGGTGGGCCATTTTACTTTCTCTCGTGGGATGTGGCCGTTGCTACATCTGCTACCCATTCTTGAATGGAGTGGCTTGCTAGGCTATTTCAGAGGGCGGTTCAGAGTCAACCACATTGCTGTGGATCTGGAGTCACATATAGGCCAGACCAAGTAAGGATGGCAGATTTTCTTCCCCAAAATATGAGAGAACCAGGTAGGTTTTTGCAACCATTGACAATGGTTTCATGGCAACTTTTTTTATTGAGACTAGAGTTCATTTATTAACCTATTAATTGAATTTAAATTCCACCAGCTGCCGTAGTGGGATTTGAATTAGTGTCTCCAGGGCATTAGCCTGGGCCCCTCGGTTACGAGTCTAGTGGCATTCAGACTGTACCAATGTCTCTTTCTCTCTTCCCCCCCCCCCCCTCCCCCCATTGTAAGGGAAGATGAAGAAAGGGTAGATGCAATTGGAACTCTGCTCAAAGCTTTTTGCCCCCATTGACCCTCAGTCAGGGTCCTGTAATGCTGCCTTCTGTCCTGATGACCCAGTCTACCCTGGTGCAGGTGGAGCAGTATTTGTTGGGCCTTCACAACCCAGCAGATGTTAGCCAAGAGCATTTGAGCAGTTAGCAAGGAAACAAGCAACCTGCCTCTTGCTCTTTTGAGCCAAAGGTTTTGTCCAATGTAGGAGTAATAGAAAAAGGTTTGTGGTTGGCTTGAGTGTTTCACTGTAACATTGTCAAAGGTATTTTCAATGTTTGAGAATCATCAACTTTATTTCAAATATCCATTTTTTCCATTCTCCCCGAGTGCATGTTTGCCCTGTGGAAATGGTATGACAAGTTAAAGACGAGTGATGGATTGTTGGCTGGTGAAACTGTGGGACAGCTTTATGCTGCCCATGTTCTTCTGCAGCCTCCATGCTTCCTCAAGACAACCTGTCCCTCTACATATCTTTCTATCATCTTCAAACTTAGCAACAATGCACTCAGTTCCTAATTAATGGAAACTGTGAGTAGCTGTGATCCCAACACTGACCCCTGCAGAACACCACTGATCACCGGCTGCCATCCTGAAAAGGATGCCTTTATCCCCACTCTCTGCCTTCTGCCAGTCAGCCAATCCTTTATCCATGCTAGTACTATGCCGTAACACCATGGGCCCTTATCTTATTTAGCAGCCCCTGATTGGCACTTTGTCAAAGGTCTTCTGGAAATCCAAATAGATTACGTCCACTGATTCTTCTTTGTCTAAATTCCTCGTTATCTCCTCAAAGATACCAGATAATGACACTGTAGAAAAATAATAGGGACTGGACGAGGAACGTTAAAAGGACTTAGACTTAAGGTTTTGTAGCTGAACGAGTGGAGCATTGAAAATAAAATGGATAAATTAGCTGTGTTGATAGATGTAAAGGGATATGCTATAGTTGGAATTAACGGAGACATGGCTCCAAGGTGACCAAGGATGGGAATTAAACATTGAGGGTTATTCAATTTTTAGGAAGAACAGACAGAAAGGAAAAGGTGGTGGAGTTGCATTATTGATTAAAGAAGATATTGATACAATATTGAGAAAATATATCAGTACAGATGATGTGGAATCTGTCTGGGTCGAGTTAAGAAACATCAAGCGGCAAAAAACATTTATAGGGGTGGTATACTGACCAGCAAACTGCAGTGGTACTGTTGGGAATAGCATTAGACAGGAAATCAGAGATGCAGGTGATAAAGGAACAGCTGTGATTATGGAGAGTTTAATCTAGATATAGATTGGGTGAGTCAAATTAGTCACAGTACAATAAAGGAGGAATTTCTTGAGTGTTTACGGGATGGTTTTCTGGATCAATATATTGAGGAACCAACAAGAGAACAGGTGATCTTGGGCTGGGTGTTGTGCAATGAGAAAGGATTAGTTGGCAATCTAGTTGTGAGTGAACCCTTGGGGGTCAGTAACCGTAATATAATCGAATTCTTTATCAAGGTGGATAGTGAGATAGTTGATTCTGCGACATGGGTCCTGAGCCTTAATCAAGGTAACTATGATGGTATGAGACATGACTTGGCTATGACGGACTGGGAAACATTACTGAAAGGAAGGACAGTGGACAGGCAATGGCAGCCATTCAGGGAACGAATAGGTGAACTCTAAAGGTTGTTTTAGAGTAGAAAGGGAATCATGGCTGAACCATGGCTTACAAGGCGAACTAGAGATAGTATTAGATTCAAAGAAGAGGCATACAAGTTAGCAAGAAAAGCAATAGACCTGAGGATTGGGAACAGTTTAACATCCAGCAAAGACGGATCAAGGGATAGATTAAGAAGGGGAAAATACAATTTGAAAGTAAGCTAACGGGGAACATAAAAACTGACTGTAAAAGTTTCTATAGCAATGTGAAGAGAAAAAGATTGATTAAAAAGTAATAAATTAATAAAAACGTAGTCAGAAACGGGGAATGCATAACAGGGATCAAAGAAATGGCTAAGGAACTAAATTTGTACTTTGCTTCTGTCTTCACAAAGGAAGACATGAATAATGTAGCAGAAGTTCTGAGAAGCACAAGTTTTAGTGAGGAGCTGAAGGAAATTAGTATTTGTAAAGAAACAGTTTGGGGGAAATTGGTGGGATTGAAGGCAGACAAATCTGCAGGGCCTGATAATCTTCATCACAGAGTACTTAAGGAAGTGGCTCTAGAAATAGTAGATCCATTGGTACTCATTTTTCTAAATTCTTTGGACTCTGGAATGTGTTCCTGCAGATTGGGGGGTAGCTAATATAACCCCGCTGTACAAAAAAGCAGGAAGATAGAAAACAAGGAATTATAGACCAGTGAGCATAACGTCGGTAGTAGGGAAGTAGCTGGAGTCCATTATCAAGTATTTCAGAGCATAACATTTGGAAAGCAGTGGTGTAATCAGACAAAGTTAGCATAGATTTTTAAAAGGAAAATCATGCTTGACTAATCTATTAGTGTTCTTTGAAGATGCAACTAGTGGAGTTGACCAGGGAGATGGTGGATGTGGTTTATTTAGACTTTCGGAAGGCTTTCGACAGGCTCTCACGTAGCAGATTATTTAGTAAAAGAAAACATTTGGAATAAATGGGTCATTTTCTGATTGGTGGCAGTGACTAGTGGAGTATCGCAGGGATCTGTGCTAGGACCTCAACTATTCACATTTAATGCAGATTTATGTAAGAAAATGCAAGTGTTTTATGACGTTACTTTCTTTCGGGACTTGTGGGAGGAATCCGGAGCACCCGGAGGAAACCCGACAGACACAGGGAGAACTTGCAGACTCCGCACAGACAGTGACCCAAGCCGGGAATCGAACCTGGGACTCTGGAGCTGTGAAGCAACAGTGCTAACCACTGCTGCCCTTTTGGACCAGTTTGATGTGGCAGTCACAAATGAAAACGCTTGCCTACGCTTACATAAATCTGCTGCAGTTCATTCTTGGATGTTAATCTGCAACATTTAGTGATCAAAGCATTTTGCAGAATGCTTTTTCCAGACTTCCTCTTCGAACCAATTCTAGTTGCCCATTTGATGAGTTACTGTGCCAGATTTCTCAACATTTCCACAAGCTCTAAATATTACGAAAATAAATCACACTCTGACCGAAAATTCCAGTCACATCTAACAGAACAGTGATGTTCCATCTGTTAAAAATGTTCTGGGAATCTTTTTACAAATTCTCACTCTCACTTAATCTTTTTTAAATGGATTGGCGCTCCGTCAGGTTGTGTTATGTCAGCCAAGTGTAAGTGTTTCTCAGCCCATGTCTACATGTCGGTGTTCACTGAGTAAAGAACCAGCATGCACCCGGCAATTTCTCTCTGAATATCTACTTCTTCAACCTCTGTACAACCAGAAAAGGAACAAGGAAATGTAGCGGCAGCCCCTATTCCATGAGGGGTCTGACCGGATACTTGCACAGCATCAGCAGTGCATCCCTGCTCTTTATTCTGGCCCTCTCGACATGCATGCTAACATTTCTTTTGCCTTCCTAACTGCCCATTGAACCTGAATGTTAACCTTAAGAGAATCCTGAATTAGGACTCCGAAATCCCTTTGTGCTTCTGATTTTCACCACCTTTTCCCATTTAGGAAATAGTCTATGCCTCTATTCTTACTAACAAAGTGTATAACTTCACACTTTTCCACATTAAAATGCATCTACCACTTCTTTGCCCATTCTCCTAATCTATCCAAGAACTTCTGCAGCCTCCCTGCTTCCTCAACACATCCTGTCCCTCTACATATCTTTGTACCACCTGAAATCTTATTAACAATGCCCTCAGTTCCTTCTTCCAGATCATTAATTTATATCGTGAATAGCTGTGATCCCAACACTGACCCCTACGGAACACCCCTTGCACCGATTGCCATCTTGAAAAAGGCCCCTTTATCCCCACTCTCTGCCTTCTGCCAGTCAGCCAAACCTCTGTCCGTGCCAGTACCTTACGCCTAATACTATGGGCTCTTATCTTATTCAGCAATCTCCTATACAGTACCTTCTGGAAATCTAAATAGTGTCTCACTTCCTCAAAGAATTCTAACAGATTTGTCAGGCATGACCTCCCATTGACTCAGTCCTATTTTACCATGCATTTCCAAGTACTCCGCCGTCTCACCCTACTCCAAAATGTTACCAACAGCCAAAGTCAGGCTAACTGGCTGGTGGAAAGGGTTTTGGTACTGCTTCCTTCTGGGCTTAAGATTGTTTTCCATGGCAAGGTTGCCTTCTTTGCAGACTCTGCATCATCTCAGGATTACAGCAAAGGATATACCAGGCACTCAACTGATTTTTGAACAGTGGAGCACTTCTTTATCTCTCTCCTGTTCGCTGAAGTGAGAGTTCCTTTCACTTCCAAGGTCTAAACACTTCTTCCCAGTTCTCTCCGAAAGCATCACACAGGAACCAATCTCTAACCATTGTCAGGCAGAACTCTGTCCCTAGCCAACTCACCCGTGCCAGTTGACCAATCAAATCGACTCCCTCCAAAGCTGGTTCCTAAGATCCACTTGGTGCCAAAGAGTCAGTCTTCTTTCTGAAATACAAAACCTGGGAAAACAATATCTTGGCAGGCAAGCTGTTTCAACTTTGCGTCGTCTGCTTAGAAGGCACATCCGAATTACAGGTCCACAGACCAAAATAATAAAATAAAAGAAATGGGAACAAAGAAAATAAACAGGAAGGACTCTTACACCCGATCAAAGGAATGTTTTATAACAAACCCTATCCTTATCTGAGGGAAGAATGTTCAGGAGCATCTAACACTGCCATCCTGTGAGACTGGCAAATCTGTGTCAACTCGAAACTGCCAACTTATTTCACATCAAACCGTTGCAACCACAAGAAGAGTCTATTCATTCCATTGTTCTGGGTTTGCCTTGGACTATGTGCCAGAGGTGAAAGTCACGTCTTTAGTCCTCTGAAAGAACATTGATTTTTTTTCATTGAAGATGGAATAGAAAGTTTGTTTTCTTTCCTTATGGCAGTTCTTGCACTTTTAAAGTCATTCTTTACCCTCCGTAACTGGACAGCAGCATTGAACATGTGAGGGCAGTTATGAGTTCTTAACTCTTCAACAACTTTCACTTCTATAGTGTGTTTAATATAGCAAAAGGTCGCAGACCTCTTCACAGAGGCATAAACCCGATAAAAAGTTTTCCTGTGTATTCGGCAGCAGGAGCTACACAGAAGTTAGGAACAAGCCTTTTTTGCTTCCTGGAGGAAGAGGCCATTCAGCTCATCAATCCGTACTGACCCTCTGAAAGAGCACCCCACCCAGGCCCACTTTCCCATCCTGTCCCCGTAACCTCACCCAACCAGCACGGTAGCACATGTGGCTAGCATTATGGCTTCACAGCGCCAGGGTCCCAGGTTTGGTTCCCGCTGGGTCACTGTCTGTGCGGAGTCTGCACCTTCTCCCTGTGTCTGCGTGGGTTTCCTCCGGGTGCTCCGATTTCTTCCCACAGTCCAAAGACGTGCAGCCTGGGTGGATTGGCCATGCTAAATTGCCTTTAGTGTTCAAATTAAAGGTTACGAGGGGTTAGTGGGTTATGGGGATAGGGTGTAAGTGAGGGCTTAAGTGGGTCGGTGCAGACATAATGGACCGAATGGGCCACATATCTGGACTCTAAGGGGCAATTTTAGCATTCCTAATACACCTAACCTGCACATCTTCTGCCTTTATTACAAGAAAAGTCGAGTTCCAGCAGGAACTCCCCCACCCATCGTATTTTATCAGCACCTTCAAGGAAATCTTCAGATTTCAAACTCTCATTCTACACATACAATTTTGCAGCATCAAGTCTGCTACTCGTATCCTTTTATTGCCTCAACAATAATATAAAACCCAACTCCTGGGCTGTACTATTTCTTCTGCTTGGTTGGAATCCTTATCCAATTTGGAAAACAAGGTTTGGGGTCTTTTATTGCCTGATGATAATGTCATACAGTTTACAGCTGGTTGAATTGCATTGCGTTAATACCTCGGGTTAAACATGCCACGTATCGTGATGCTGAGCTGATGAAACTGGGAAGCTTCTCACTATAAATTCAGTCAATGATCTCAGCCAAGATGGCCGAAGAGCTGCACACTTGGCTTTGGCACCGAAGGTTGGAAAAATTGCCCTTGTTGGACAGTGATCCCTGCCAAAGAATCAGCAAGGAAGGCTTTCAGTTGTACAGCATCATTTCAAATATGTCCCGAAACACTTCACAGGCAAAACAATACTTGTGAAGCTGTTATTTGTCACATGAGAAATGCAGCAGCCAAATTGTACGCAGCAAGATCCCAAAAATAACATTGCGATGAGGATTAGACAGCCTGTTTTAATGCTGTCGGTTGAGGGATAAACCTTGAGCAGGACACGGGGAAGAACACTCATGCTGAACTTGGAAATATTGCCATGGGATCTTTTGCATCCACCAGAATAGTGAGTGTGTGCATGTGTGGCCATGATCAAATTATTTGTCAGCACTCGCTGTCTCGATAAGAAATATTGTCACTCCAAAATCATGTTTCATCAGCACCTTCAAGGGAACCTTCAAATTCCAGGCACTTATTCAATGTGCACAATTTTTCAACACCCAGTCTCTGACACTGATTCCCTTTTATTGCTTCAAGGTTAATATAAAGCCCAAGTTCTGAGCTGCACAATTTCTACTCTTTGCTGAGGGTCATTATTCAAAAACTGTGTTTTGCAGAGCTGTCGTGAGTTAATGCAGGGAGCAAAGGAAAGGGGGAAAAAAAATTCCATTGGCAATTTAAAACTCAAAGTAACTCTTGACTAATTGCAAGCAAAACCTGAAGCCATGGCTGGATTGATATATTCATTTTCTACAGCTGCTTGCTGCTTGCTCGACAATCTACCTTGATCTTTTTTTGATAAAGTGGACTAGTCCTGGGAACTGGCCAACTGAGGTGCAGCCAATAGATGTCAAATTCAAAGTCTCCCTTTACGTACAGAGCTGCTTCTGAAGATCTCATTTTTGATTTTAAAAAGCGAGCACCTTGATTTAAAATAAAATCAATAGTAAATCCAACCAACATAGTGACTGGCCTGTACCCAACTGCTTGCGAAACAGGGTCCCAGTGCAACCTGATACAGGTGCTGCCGCTTTGCCAAGAAATCTGACTGTGACTGGATCAGGTTCACAGTGAACTCAAGAAGAAAAAAATACGCCAATTTCAAATATTCGTACTTGGAATCGCTGTCTGCATTTCAGTCTGAAAAAAATTTGAGCGGGCAGGGGTAATGATATTGCAGGGAAGGAAAGAGCTATCATAGAATTCACTTGAGGCTGTTGGGATGTGCTGTTGTTTCTAAGTGGGCTGGGTTGAGATGATGGAGGCAGTAATAGTTGGTAAAGATAGAATAATTAAGCCAGGTTTGGTCGTGACACAACCTCGATTTGATGTTTGAGACACAATACCATTTTCTTTCAGAAAAGCCACACTGGCGTGTGGGAGAGAAAAGTCTGTCTCTGTGGTCGTTGTCACCTCTGAATAGACTTTTCCCCAGTTTGTAGATGAAGAATAGATTTAGTTTTGCTCTATGATTGCGCTAGCTCCATTATAATTGGTAAAGGTAATACAGTGACCTAAGAGCCAATGCACAGCAGGTTGTATGACAGAAATTATTGTAATTACTTCCCAGTAACAAAACCAACCTTGGGTCTGATAATGCTGTTCTGGTCAGTGCAATCAATGTCTGTACAGGCAGGAGAAACATATTTTGAAATTTGGTGCAAGTTTGGTTATATTTGCACAGGTTTGTGAAAGTAGTAAGTAAGAATTTATCCCGTGCGGGCAGGTACAGAACTATAAAATACAATTCAGGAGAGTGTTTCCTATTTTTCTTTTGCCAGTTTCCTCCTTTGCTGACACTATCTTCCTTTGCTGTCTTCCTGTCTGAACTGCACACATTCAGCAACTTCTATACACATCGAGTTTATTTAGTTTTTTAAAATAAATTTAGCGAACAAAATTCATTTTTTTTCCCAATTAAGGGGCAATTTAGCGTCGCCAATCCATTTACCCTGTACATCTTTGGGTTGTGGGTGTGAAACCCACGCAAACAAGGGGGGGAATGTGCAAACTCCACACGGGCAGTGACCCAGAGCCGGGATCGAACCTGGGCGCCGGAGTTTATTTGTTGATCTTCCCGCTTGATTTGAGCTCATGCTCCCCAATCTCTCACTTTCTGATCTTGTTAAATATTATGCGCATTAGTTTATTTACAATCCTCAGAATTTTTAAAACCTCAATTGTGTTTTTTTTTAGGGTGAAATATTGCCAGATTCTTTGCTGTACCCTTATAGCTTAGACTTTACCTTGAATCACAGTTTAGTTCCATTCCTCTCTCCTGTCCAAAGCCATGAAGCATTCACATATTACGGTGATGAATCTTTTCCCCAGTATCCCGGAGGGGCATGTGCCATTGCCCCACAGAAGTTCACCTTTACACTTAGAATGATATGTTCCACTGCTCTGCTTAATTGCTCAAACATACAATCATAGAATCTCCACAGTGGAGAAGGAGGTCATTTGGCCCATCACGTCTGCACCGATTCTTGGAAATAGGACCCTACCTAGGCCCAAGTCCAACCCTATACTCTTAACCCAGTAACCCAACCTAACCTTTTGGACGCTAAGGGGCAATTTAGCATGGTCAATCCACCAACCTGAACATCTTTGGACTGTGGGAGGACTTGGAGCACCCGGAAAAAACCCACGCAGACACGGGGAGAAAATGCAAACTCCACACATACATCATTTCAGTTTTTTTTTTTTTAAGTGTCTACTTTATATCCCTACCGCTTATTCTTCTTCAATTTCAGTGTCTTGAATTTATCAAAATTCCAAGATACCTGCTACTTTGTCAGCCAAGTCCTCCAAGCTGTGTGAATGTCACCTATTGGGTCACTCTCTTCCTGTTCTTTGCAACACTGACCCACCCTGTTTAGCAAATTTAAGCCATTGTATTTGTGTCCTGATTTTGAAATCATTCAGGAACATTGTAGAGAGAGGAAAAAAAAGAAGAATACTGATTAAGAGTGGGACCATAGAAAATGTTGAGCTAATAGATTCTAGTGGTACACGAGCAGTTTTTACCCTTTGCCCCCTATGCTGTTTGCAAACCAGAGGGAGCTACCAAGTCTGGGTCAGTGCCACAAAGCAATACTGGTACACACTGACTATCTCGGGAGCTAAGATCTTAGTTTATAATGCTTGCTTAAGTGTGACTTTTGACACCTATAATACATATCATCCAAACATCTTGTATAAACGTACAGTCTGGGATTTATACAGTACCCATCACATGGGCGGCTAAGTAATTAGCACTGCTGCCTCACAGCGCCAGGGACCAGGTTCAATCCCTGCTTTTGGTGACTGTGGCGTTTGCACATTCTCCCCATGTCTGCGTGGGTTTTCTCCAGGTGCTCCGGTTTCCTCCCAGAGTCCAAAAATGTGCACATTAGGTAGGTTGGCCAAGATTAATCCCCATATTTGGAGGATAATGCAACGAGTAGGCCGAGATAGCGTGCTCCTTCGGAGGATCTGTGCAGTGTTGATGGGCTGAATGGCCTCCTACCGCACTGTAAGGATACTATGGATCTCTCGCCTTTCTCAAAGCTCTTTGCACACAATGGCTTTGTTTTTATATCTATTACAGCTGATGAGGCAAAATATTGTCCAGAAATTCAAGGAAAACCGCTTTTTCCAAATTGTGCTATGGAACCTTGATCATTAATGTGAAGGACAGAACCGCTGATGAAGCACTACCTCAGTGCTCCACAGGATTAGATTGTCTGTTGGTAAATTGCACGTGTGGGACATTGGAACGCTATTTGGATGGTTAACTGAAAGTTCAGCTGTGAACATGATACGGATGTTATATTTGAAATAATAATTAACGGTTTCCTACTCTTTAATGACAGTGGATTATTTACATTGTCACCGTGGATGTGCTAATTTTTGTTTTGAATGTACTACATTAGTGCACTTTTATCCAGCTGCTATTTGAGATACGAGAAGGACACAGCAGTATAATGCTTTATTTACCAGCAAAACACGTATTGCAATTTTGCTCCCATGTGATATTGTGGTATTTATGAGTGCAGTTTACTGAAAATGTTCTTTCTGCAGGTGGATACAAAGTATTTCAGAAATTATCAAAATCTTATTCGCTGAGGTAAGTTTATTCAGACTACAGTACACGTTCATCTGATAAGCATTTCAGCTTTTGTCCCCTAATGAAACAACATTCAGGAATCTTGTAAATAAGGGGAATCATATTAAATAGAACATATAATACAGTAATTGTATCGCTTCAAATCCTATTTACTCAATTATATACTTGCATTTATATAGCTGCTTATATTGTTAATGTTTTAAATCCTTTCAGTGAATTGCTTTTGATCTGTGGTTTTTGTTTATGTAGAAAAAATTTTGTGGAGATTGTAAAAAAAAAAGGCTTCATAGAAACATGGAAAATAGGAGTGGGAGAAGGCCATTCGGCCCTTCGAGCCATTCGTTATGATCATGGCTGATCATCCAACTCAATAGCCTAATCCTGCTTTCCCCCCCCATATCCTGTGATCCCCTCCACCCTAAGTGCTATTTCAAACTGAGCTTCAATCATGAGTGGCAAGATATTCCTGAGGTGATGCACGCAGTCATTATAAATCGCTGGTGTACTTGTTCAATCTAAACATTTGAGTTTTCATTCCGTATAATACTGTCCTCTTCTGTAATTCATATTATCTAAAGGATTGGAGAATATCCAGTCTACCATGTATAATATTGTATCATTCAGTTATGGGTGTCACTTGAGTTTATTGCCCATCTCTAATTTCCCTTGAGAAGGTGATGGGATGGTGACTGTCTTCTTGCAGTCCTGTGGTGAAGGTATTCTTCAAGTTCTATTATGGTAGGGTGGGAAAATCCAGGATTTTGATCCAGCAGTAACAAAGGAGCGACAATATTTTTCCCAGGCGGGTTGGTGTGAGACTTGGCAGGGAAATCTGCATGTGGTGGTGCACTATCTGCCCTTGGGAGGCCAATATCGTGGGTTTGAGAAGGTGTTGACAAAGACTCGTTGTTGCAGTACATCCTGTAGAATGGTACACACTGCAGTCATCGTGAGCAAGTGGATATTTAAGGTGGGAAGGCTGCTTTGTCCTGCATGGTATTGAGCTTCTTGAGCTGGATCTGCACTCATCCAGACAAGTGGAGAGTACTCCATTGCGCCTCTGCCTTTGTGCCTTGCAGATGGTGGACACACTTTGGGGAATTCCCAGCCCCTGAACTGCACTTCATAATAATCCAAGATATAATACCTGATCTGACTCGAGCCTTAACTCCACTTCGCTGCCTGACCCATAACCCTCGACTTCCTTGTCGATCAAAAATCTGTCCAAATCAGCCTTGAATATATTCAGTGATCCCCAGCCTCCAGTGCTCTTTGTGGAAGACTTTCCCAGACGTTAACAACACTGTGGGAGAAGAAATTCCTCCGGATTAGAGCATAAGAACCAGGAGCAGGATTAAGCATTTCAGCCCATCGAGCCTGCTCCACAATTCAATATGATGATGGCTGATCTCCTCCTCTCGGCCTCAACTCCACTTTCCTGCCCATTCTCCATAACCCTTCAGCCCATTACGAATTAAAAATCTGTCTGTCTCCTCAAAGTTTACTCTGTCCCAGCATCCGCTGCACTCTGGGGTAGTGAGTTCCACAGATTTACGAATCTCAGAGTAATATTTGCTCATCTCTGTCTTAAACCTGCTACCCCTTATACTAAAACTATGACCTCTCATTCTAGAATTTTAAAATAAAATGCCTCCTATTTAAGACACTGTCCAATAGAGCTGGTCTCTCCCACAAAGGAGAAAACCCTCTCAGCATCTGCTCTGCAAAGCCACCTAAGAATCCTGAACCATTCAGGGGTGGCACGGTGACAAAGTGATTAGCACTGCTGCCTCACAGCGCCGAGGACCTGGGCTCAATCCCGGCTCTGGGACACTGTCCATGTGGAGTTTGCACATTCTCCCTATGTCTGGAGTAGGTCTCACCCGCACAACCCAAAGATGTGTAGGATAGGTGGATTGGCCACGCTAAATTGCCCCTTAATTGGGGAAAAAATAAAATTTGGTACTCTAACTTTATTTTTAAAAAAGAATCTTGTATCTTGTATCATGTCCTCCTGAGACATCTTCTTCATCCCAGGAATCAGCCTAGTGAACCTTCTTTGAACTGTTTCCAATGCAAGTATATCCCTCTCGAAGTACGGAGACCGTACTCTCCTTTCAGTCGTAACTGTGCCCCCAACAGTTGTAGCAATCCTTGCAACTTTTGTGCTCCATTCGCCTTACAATAAAACCTAACGTCCCATTTTCTGCCTTAATTACTGGCTGTACCTGCGTGCCAACTTTGTGAATCATGTACAAGGTCATCCAGATCCCTCTGGACGACAGCGTTCTGCAGTCTCGCTCCTTTTAAATAATATTTCTAGATTTTATTCTTCCTGCCAAAGTGAACAGCCTCACTTTATCCTGTATTATTTTCTATTTGTCAAATTTTGGCCCACTGACTTAACCCCTTCTTCATAACTTGCTTTGTTACCTATTTGAAATGAAAAAATGAAAATCGCTTATTGTTACAAGTAGACTTCAAATGGAGTTACTGTGGAAAAACCCCTAGTCGCCGCATTCCGGCGCCTGTTCGGGGAGGCTGGTGCAGGAATTGAACCGTGCTGCTGGCCTGCCTTGGTCTGCTTTAAAAGCCAGCTATTTAGCCCAGTGTGCTAAACCAGCCCCAAATCTTTGACACTGCAATGCAGTCAGTCCCTTCAGCCGTCTTTACTGCAAATTGCTTGGGGCTCCAGCACTGAACCTGTAGCACTCCACTCATTATTATAGTTTGTCAACCTGAAATTGACCCATTTATTCTGACTCTGTTTCCAGTTAGTCATCCTTCATCTATGGTAATATATCAGCCCCAACACCATGAGCTGTTACTCTGTGCAGTTACTCTATTTGGAACTCAGGAAATGCCTTTGGAAATCCAAATACTGTAGATGTTGTGTTTAAGTCGACCTTTGAAACCTTTTAACATCCCTCCAAAAGCAGGGGTTGTCTTGTATGGCAAGTGCCAAAGAGAACCACCAGTGTGGGTATGAACGGTCACCATCCTGTTCTTCACCATGCAGATTCTGCTCTGTGGGCATGTCTTAAACACCCATACACCTTCGCCCGTATCAGCTGCTTGATCACTTGCACCAAGTTATAAAGTACTGGTAACTCTGGGGTCAAAATTGAAGACTGTCTACTAATCCAAGTATAGCATGCGTAATAATGGTCCTTGGTTTTTGTAAGATTTGGTTAGGGACTAATAACCTCTTGTTTAAAGTAGACACAGTTTGAGATTTATACTGAGTATTGAGTATTAAATTGAGTATTTTTCTTCAGTATTTACAAACGAGAGGGGCCATATTGTTGGAGAGGACAGTGTGAAACAGACTGATAAGCTCGAGGAGATACTTGTCAGGAAGGAAGATGTGTTGCGCGTTTTGAAAAACTTGAGGATAGACAAGTCCCCCGGGCCTGACGGGATATATCCAAGAATTCTATGGGAAGCAAGAAATGAAATTGCAGAGCCGTTGGCAATTATCTTTTCGTCCTCGCTGTCAACAGGGGTGGTACCAGAGGATTGGAGAGTGGCGAATGTCGTGCCCCTGTTCAAAAAAGGGAATCGGGATAACCCTGGGAATTACAGGCCAGTTAGTCTTACTTCGGTGGTAGGCATAGGATTTCTGAGCATCTGGAAAGGCATTGCTTGATTAGGGATAGTCAGCACGGATTTGTGAGGGGTAGGTCTTGCGTTACAAGTCTTATTGACTTCTTTGAGGAGGTGACCAAGTATGTGGATGAAGGTAAAGCAGTGGATGTAGTGTACATGGATTTTAGTAAGGCATTTGATAAGGTTCCCCATTGTAGGCTTGTGCAGAAAGTAAGGAGGTATGGGATAGTGGGAAATTTGGCCAGTTGGATAACAAACTGGCTAACCGATAGAAGACAGAGAGTGGTGGTGGATGGCAAATATTCAGCCTGGAGCCCAGTTATCAGTGGCGTACCGCAGGGATCAGTTCTGGGTCCTCTGCTGTTTGTGATTTTCATTAACGACTTGGATGAGGGAGTTGAAGGGTGGGTCAGTAAATTTGCAGATGATACGAAGATTGGTGGAGTTGTGGATAGTGAGGAGGGCTGTTGTCGGCTTCAAAGAGACATAGATAGGATGCAGAGCTGGGCTGAGAAGCGGCAGATGGAGTTTAACCCTGTCAAGTGTGAGGTTGTCCATTTTGGAAGGACAAATATGAATGCGGAATACAGGGTTAACGGTAGGGTTCTTGGCAATGTGGAGGAGCAGAGAGATCTTGGGGTCTATGTTCGTAGATCTTTGAAAGTTGCCACTCAAGTGGATAGAGCTGTGAAGAAGGCCTATGGTGTGCTAGCGTTCATTAGCAGAGGGATTGAATTTAAGAGCCGTGAGGTGATGATGCAGCTGTACAAAGCCTTGGTCAGGCCACATTTGGAGTACTGTGTGCAGTTCTGGCCGCCTCGTTTTAGGAAGGATGTGGAAGCTTTGGAAAAGGTGCAAAGGAGATTTACCAGGATGTTGCCTGGAATGGAGAGTAGGTCATACGAGGAAAGGTTGAGGGTGCTAGGCCTTTTCTCATTAGAACGGAGAAGGATGAGGGGCGACTTGATAGAGGTTTATAAGATGATCAGGGGAATAGATAGAGTAGACAGTCAGAGACTTTTTCCCCGGGTGGAACACACCATTACAAGGGGACATAAATTTAAGGTAAATGGTGGAAGATATAGAGGGGATGTCAGAGGTAGGTTCTTTACCCAGAGAGTAGTGGGGGCATGGAATGCACTGCCTGTGGTAGTAGTTGAGTCGGAAAAGTTAGGGACCTTCAAGCGGCTATTGGATAGGTACTTGGATTAGGGTAGAATAATGGAGTGTAGGTTAACTTCTTAAGGGCAGCACGGTAGCATTGTGGATAGTACAATTGCTTCACAGCTCCAGGGTCCCAAGTTCGATTTCGACTTGGGTCACTGTCTGTGTGGAGTCTGCACATCCTCCCCGAGTGTGTGTGGGTTTCCTCCTGGTACTCCGGTTTCCTCCCACAGTCCAAAGATGTGCAGGTTGGGTGGATTGGCCATGAAAAATTGCCCTTAGTGTCCAAAATTCTATGATTAACCTAGGACAAAAGTTCGGCACAACATCGTGGGCCGAAGGGCCTGTTCTGTGCTGTATTTCTCCAAATACATTTAATCAGTGATAAAGCCACAAGATACCGCGGGTTTTGAACAAGCTTGTCAACGGACCAGCCAGTGCATGCTTTGGCAATTACGTTATTAAGCAGGCGATGGTTATTGGCTCAATCACCAAGAGTATAAAATGGGCATGCTGGAACAGTTGGAGTGGAAGAACCAAGGAGTTTGAATCTCTACTGTGCTGTATGTAGAATAAACTTAGCGAAGGTAAAAGATGAGCTGCTGCATTATTCTTTCATCATATCCTATTATTGAATTTAACAATCATAGAAACATATGAATTACAAGCAGGAGTACATCATTTGGGTCCTCGAGCCTGCTCCACCATCCATTGAATAATGTGGTCATGCCTCATGCCCGCATTGGACTGGGATGAGCACAGTAAGAAGTCTTACAACATCAGGTTAAAGTCCAGCAGGTTTGTCTCAAATCACTAGCTTTCGGAGCGCAGCTCCTTCCTCAGGTTAATGAAGAGGTGGGTTCCAGAAACACATATGTAGACATAGACAATGTCAATGATGCAAGGCAACACCGTTCAAAAAGATCATGGCTGATCTGATTGTGATCACCACATTCAGCCTACCCACGACAAGCTATCACTCTCTCTTGTCAGCCAAGAACATATCCACCTCTGCCTTAAAAATTGTTATGGGCCAGGGTTTAGAGAGCCCCAGAGTGTATCATGGAGTTCACCTGACCCACAACTTTGAATAGATTGTGGTTATGGGGAGCACACGACCCTACTCTGCAGGTGTGATGTTTCAGAGACTTACAGTACTTTTAAATTAAAACACTGTTTATTTATGAAACCAGTTAACACTTTATAAATCCACAGTAAACATCTTAACAACTATCAACACCAATAAATCCCCCAAAGAATACAGTACTCTCTAAGAACTCTTAATCTTTCCTTGCAAATCCATAAGACAAACAGAACCCTTTGTACAGAAAGACATCAGGTTTAACTTCACTACTGAGAATAGTTACCACTTTAAAATCACCAAATAAACATTCCCCAGCTTCAAAGATTCATACACATCTTGCTGTGATTGCAGCTTTTCCAAATCTAAAACGAAACGAAACACACCCTGTAGCAAACAGCCTAAAGCGAAAGTAAAAGCAGGACAGACAGCCCAGCTCCACCCACACTCTGACATCACTGATAAACACCTATTTCTTAAAGGTACATCCACTACAGATATTTTTATAAACACCCATTTCTTAAAGGTACTCTCACACGACAAAATATTTATTGATTTAGACTCCACAACTCTCTGGAGACAAGAGTTTGAAATATTCACGACAGCAGGGTAGCATGGTGGTTAGCAGGGCAGCAGGGTGGCATGGTGGTTAGCATAAATGCTTCACAGCTCCAGGGTCCCAGGTTCGATTCCCGGCTGGGTCACTGTCTGTGTGGAGTCTGCACGTCCTCCCCCTGTGTGCGTGGGTTTCCTCCGGGTGCTCCGGTTTCCTCCCACAGTCCAAAGATGTGCGGGTTAGGTGGATTGGCCATGCTAAATTGCCCGTAGTGTCCTAATAAAAGTAAGGTTAAGGGGGGGGGTTGTTGGGTTATGGGTATAGGGTGTAGGGTGGATACGTGGGTTTGAGTAGGGTGATCATGGCTCGGCACAACATTGAGGGCTGAAGGGCCTGTTCTGTGCTGTACTGTTCTATGTTCTAGTTGAGAGAAAAACATGTCTTCTCATCTCCGCCTTAAATAGGGGACTCCTTCTAAATTATGTTGCCTAGTTCTGATCTCCCGCAAGAGGAAGCATCCTTTCTGCACCTAACCTGTCAAGCCCCCTCAGGATCTTGTATGTTTCAATAAGATCACCTCTCAATCAAAGTCCAACTTGTCCAACCTTTCCTCATAAGGTAGCCCCTTCATCGGGTGAACCTTCTCTAAACAGTTAATTATGTCCTGTCTTAAATAGGGTGACCAAAGCTGTACGCAGTATTCCAGATCTGGTCTTACCAATGCCCTATGCAACTGTAGGAAAATATCCCTACCTTCATTTCCATTTCCCTTGCAATGAATGACAATATTCCATTTGCCTTCCTAATCACTTGCTTTATCTGCACACTAACTTTTCCTGATTCCCGTGCTACAATACCCAAATCTCCCCCCCCCCCCCCCCCCCCCCCCCATTTTCTATCTGCCAAATGCTTGTTCACTCACTTAACTGATCTGTGTCTCTTTGCAGACATCTTGCGCTGTCTTCGCAACTTACTTTCCTACCTATCTTTTATGTCATCAGCAAATTTAGTAGCAGACATTCGGTCCCTGCATCCAAGTCATTGATACAAATAATTGAGGCCGCAGCACTGACCCCGCGACAATTCAGTCATCACATCTTACCAAACCGACAAAGACTAATTTATCCGTATTCTCTGCTTCCCGTTAACCAATCCTCCACCCATGCTAATAATATGTTTTTCCCCCCCCCCCAACACCATGAGCTATTAATTTTTGTGGTAACCTTTGAAGTGGTAGCTTGTCAAATGCCCGGTTCAAATACACATTCACATGTGAACTTGTTACTTCCTCAAAGAACTCTAATAAATTACTCAAACATGATTTCCCTTCCACAAAACCATGTTGACACAGATTGCATTGAGATTTTCTAAGAACCCTCAATAATAGATTCCAGAGGTTTTCTTGTGACAGATGTTAAACTAACTGGTCTGTAATTTCCCACTTTCTGTCTCCTTCCTCTCTCAAATAGGGAGTCACATTAGCTATTTTCTAATCTGAGGGTTCCTTTCCAGAATGTTGGGAGTTTTGGAAAATTAAAACAAATCCATCTACTATTTCAGCAGTTACTGAATGAAGTCCATCAAGACCCGGCGACTTTGTCAGCTTTTAGTTCTAATAGTTTTCTCAGTACCCTTTTCCTGGGGATTGTAATTTGTTTTAAATTCTTCCCTGCCTTCCATCTCCTGATGCACAATTATTTCTGGGTTGTTATTTGTATCCTTGTATGTGAAGGGAGATGGAGAATTGCTGTTCAATTCATCTGCCATTTCTTTATTTTCTATGACCAATTTCCCAGACTTCCTCTCTAGAGGACCAGATGACACTTTGTTTACTATTTTTCTTTTTTATAAACCTATATAAACTCCCATGTTTTATACTTCTACGTAGCTTTCTCACATACTCTGATTGTTTTCCTTATTTATATTTTAGTCATTCTTTGTCTTATGTTCCTTCCCATCTTTTCACCTGCCACTCATCTTTGTGGTAATATTTGCTTTCAATTTATACAATCTTTAACTTCCTTAGTTAACCACGGCAGTTCACCCTTCCCTGAGAGTCTGCCACTGGAATATATTTTTTCTGTGTAGTCTGAAATATCTCCTTAAATGTCTGGCACTGCATCTCTCCTGATCTATCCCATAACCTGATTTCCCCTGTTCATTCTAACCAGCTTCATGCCCTCATAATCGCTCTTTTTTAAGTTTTAGACACTAATCTTGTATCCACTCCTCTCTCCCCCGGGCTGAATGTGAAATTCAATAATATTATGATCATTGCTTCCAAGGGACGCCAACACGATGAAATCCTGTCTCATTGCACGTTACCAAATCTAGTATAGCATGCTGCCTGGTTGATGCTAAAACATGATGTTCGAAGAAACTGTCCAAAAACATTCTGTTCTTCATCTAGACTACCCTTTGCCAATGCAATTTGTTCAATCTGTATGTAGATTAAAATCATCCACGGTTATCATCAAACAAAAATAAACTTTACTATACAAGGTCAGAAAGACAAAACCATTCACAATATCTATCTTGTGATCTTCACATTCAGGGTTAATGTGACATACATATGAATTAACCAGAAGACTATGGTCAGACTTTTGATTTGATTTATTATTGTCACGTGTATTAGTATGCAGTGAAAAGTATTGTTTCTTGTATGCTGTACAAACAATGCATACCGTACAGAGGGAAGGAAGGAGAGACTGCAGAATATAATGTTACAGTTATATCAAGGTGTGGAGAAAATATCAACTTAATACGAGGTAGGTCCATTCAAAAGTCTGATGGCAGCAGGGAAGAAACTGTTCTTGAGTCGGTTGGTACGTGACCTCAAACTTTGGTATCTTTTTCCTGATGGAAGAAAGTGGAATAGAGTATGTCTGGGGTGCTTAATTATGCTGACTGCCTTTCTGAGGCAGTGGGAATTATTGATAGAGTCAATGGATGGGAGGCTGGTTTGCGTGATGGACTGGGCTGTATTCACAACCTTTTGTAGTTTCCTGCGGTCTTGGGCAGAGCAGGCTCCATACCAAGCTGTGATACAATCAGAAAGAATGCTTTCTGTGGTGCATCTGTAGAAGTTGATGAGGGTCGTAGCTGACATGCCAAATTTCCTTCGTCTTCTGAGAAAGTAGAGTTGTTGGTGGACTTTCTGTGTCGACATGGGGGTGGACCAGGACAGGCTGTTGGTGATCTGTACACCTAAAAACTTGAAGCTCTCAACCCTTTCTACTTTGTTCCCATTGATGGAGACAGGGGCATGTTCTCCACTACGCTTCCTGAAGTCGATGACAATCTCCTTTGTTTTGTTGACATTGAGGGAGAGATTATTGTCGTCGCACCAGTTTACCAGATTCTCTATCTCATTCCTGTATTCTGTCTCATCATTGTTTGAAATCCGACCCACTACGGTGGTGTCATCAGCAAATTTGAAAATCTAGTTGGAGAGGAATTTGGCCACTCAGTCATAGGTGTATAAGGAGCATAGTAGGGGGCTGAGGACACAGCCTTGTGGGGCACCGGTGTTGAGGATGATCATGGAGGAGGTGTTGTTGCCTATCTTTACTGATTGTGGCCTGTGGGTGAGAAAGTTCAGGATCCAGTTGCAGAGGGAGGAGCCGAGGCCAAGGCCATGGAGTTTGGAGACGAGTTTCGTAGCAATGATGGTGTTGAAGGCTGAACTGTAGTCAATTAAATAGGAGTCTGACATAGGTGTCTCTGTTATCTAGGTGTTCCAGGGTAGAGTGCAGGGCCATGGTGATGGCGTCTGCTATGGACCTGTTGCAGCGGTAGACGAACTGTAGTGGATCAAGGCAATCCGGGAGACTGGAGTTGATTTGTGCCGTGACTAACGTTTTAGAGCACTTCATGATGATGGATGTCAGAGCCACTGGACGATAGTCATTAAGCCACGCTGCTTGGCTTTTCTTTGGTACAGGGATGATGGTCGTCTTCTTGAAGCAGATAGGGACCTCAGATTGTTGTAAAGAGAGGTTGAAGATGTCTGCGAATACCCCCACCAGCTGATCCGCACAAGACCTGAGTGCTCGTCTGGGTACCCCATCCGGGCCAGTGGCTTTCCAAGGTTTGACCTTCGAGAAGGCTGCTCTGACGTCTGCAGTGGTGATCTCAGATACAAGTTCATCCACGGCTTCTGGGGTGGAGGGCTCTTGCTCAAAGCGGGCATAGAATGCCTTGAGCTCATCAGGGAGGGGTGCATTGGAGCCGCCGATTTTACATGCCTTCATCTTGTAGCCCATTATGTCTTGCAGACCTTGCCATAGACGGCGGTGGTCCGCGTGGCTAGCCTGGGACTCAAGCTTGGTCCGGTACTGTCTTTTGGTATCTTTGATGGATTTCTTTAAATCCTATCAGGCTTTCTTGTGTAGGTCAGGGTCACCTGGCTTGAACGCCTCAGACCTAGACCTCAGCAAGACACATCACACTGCACACTAAATGGTCTGTGATCAAGACAGACACCATAGATGTCTCAAAAACGTATCTAGATGTTAGTAAATACAGAGTCAACCAATCTCAATGAAACTCTGTCTCTCTCACCAAGGGTTTCTCTCCACAGATCACTCCCAACTCTGACCGCATAAACAAATGCTGACCTCGCAGTGCTTCAATCTCATCCCCCAAGATCCCATTCCCCTGAATTTTCAAGTCTACACTCAAACATCAACACACAAGCACACTTTCAGCTCTTTCGCCATGCTGAGCAGAACAGTACTGTTGCAAAAGTGTACTTTTGCCCCCAAATCCTGCAGCATGGAGTTACCAAACCTGAGCGCACAGCCTTACCCTGGAAGTCTGGATTACTAGTCCAGCGACATTGCCACCCGGAATCTCAGGCCTCGCCAAAGAAGCACCAGCCGGGCATTATTCAACACTGGTCCCCATAAAGGGGAGTAGGTAGAATGGCACTCGGGGAGGGGTCACCCAGGCAATCGGAGGCCCCCCGAGCGGTCGGCCTGCTAACTGCAGCCCTTTTCCGGCTTTTTAGCTTAACTGGGACCTTTTTCCCGTCTTTGATGCCTGTGTCACTGCTGGCGTGGCAGGCTGGCAGTGCCAAGGTGCCCAGGTGACACCAGTGCCAGGGTGCCACCCTGCCCCGAGGCCGACCGCTCGGGGGGCCTCCGATTGCCTGGGTGACCCCTCCCCAAGTGCCATTCCACCTGCTCCCCTTTATGGGGGCCAGTGTTGAATAATGCCCGGCTGGTGCTTCCTTAGCGAGGCCTGTAGATCCCGGGTGGCTGTTTCATCCAGCACAAACATAATTAAGTGAGTTTCTAAACTCGCTTAACTATGCAGGTCTGGATCCTGCCCACTGCCCATTATGGGTGAGATGTAGCAACCTTAGGTAATCTCGGGAGAGTCCTTTACCAGCCGTATCCCGAACCAACTCCAGCGGGAAGCAGCCAGAAAATCACGCCCTGGATCATAGAATCCCTACAGTGCAGAAAGAGGCCAATCGGCCCATTGGGTCTTTACAGACCCTATGAAAGAATACTCCACCTAAGCCCACTTCCTCACCTGATTCACTGGGGTGTGCAGAGTCTGCACATCCTCCCCGTGTGTGCGTGGGTTTCCTCCGGGTGCTCCGGTTTCCTCCCACAGTCCAAAGATGTGCAGGTTGGGTGGATTGGCCATGATAAATTGCCCTGTCCAAAATTGCCCTTAGTGTTGGGTGGGGTTACTGGGTTATAGGGATAGGGTGGAGGTGTTGACCTCGGGTAGGGTGCTCTCTCCAAGAGCCGGTGCAGACTCGATGGGCCGAGTGGCCTCCCTCTGCATTGTAAATTCTATGATAATCTATGATTCCTATAACCCTTTAACCTAACCAACACATCCCTGGACACCTGAGGGACAATTTATCATGGCCAATCCAGCTAACCTGCACATCATTGGACTATAGACACGGGAAGAATTTGCAAACTGCACACAGACAGTCACCCAACGTTCGAATTGAACTCGGGTCCCTGCCGCTGAGGCAGCAGTGCTAACCACTGTGCTATCATGCTACCCACGGTTTGAAGGCACACCTTCAAAGAACACGAGTAAATGTGTCAGATGCTGTTTCCTTTTCAGATAATTCTGTCGTCTCTGCCTGACGGCATTATAATTTTCTAAGTGTCCTGGTATTATCTCCTCAATCATGGTTTCTCCCATTTTCCCAATGATAGATTAACTAGCTACACTATTTATAAGGCTAGTCCAGTTAAGTTTCTGATCATTGAATATGCCAATTTTAGATCAGTAAATACATTCAGAAGGTCATTCGGTACATCTTAATTCGCCATCTGTCTGAGCTTCCAACCTCTATTCACTCTATCACCAAGTTCTACCTCTTTAACATTACCCGTATCCTCCTCTACCTCTGTTCATCTGCTACTGGAACCCTCATCCACATTTTTGTTAGCTCTACAGTTGACTATATGGGCGGAATTGGTAGGACAGTGGTTAGCACTGTTGCTTCACGGCACCAGGGACTGGGTTCGATTCCCGGATTTGGTCACTGTCTGTGCAGAGTCGGCACGTTCTCCCCGTGTCTGCGTGGGTTTCCTCCGGGTGCTCAGGTTTCCTCCCAGAAGTACCGAAAAACGTGGTGTTAGGTGAATTGGGCGTGAATTCTCCCTCTGTGTGCCCGAGCGGGCGCCGTAGTAAGGCAACTAGGGGATTTTCGCAGTAATTCTGTTGCAGTGTTAATGTAAGCCTATTTGTGACACTAATAAAGATTATTATGATTATTCCAATGCTCTCCCATCTGGTCATTCACCTTGCATCCTCTGGATACTTGACACACTCATCCAAAATTCTTGAATCTCCCCAAGTCACGGTCGCTCATCACCGCTGAGCTCACTAGCCTACAGTGCCTTCCAATCTGACGATGATTTCATTTTAAAATTCTGCGCCTTGTTTCAAATCTCTTGGTGGCCTTGCACTTCCCTACCTCTGTAACCTCCTCCAGCCCCAAAACTCTCTGATATATCTGTGCTTCTCTAATTCTGCCCTCTTTTGCACCCCCTATTTTAATCCTTGACAGTTGTACCTTCAGCCGCCTTGGTTTTAAGATCCTGAAATCTCTCCCTTAAACACTCCACCTCTCGCCTCCTTGGGGTGCTTCTTGAAGTCTATATCTTTTGCAAAGCTCTTGATCACCTATCCTAATAACTCATTCTGTGACTTGGTGTCAAATTCTTGATGGCGTTCTGGTCGGGCGCTGTGTGATGTTTTACTGCTTAACCACTGTATAGATGCAAGTTGTTCTAGTTGTCAATCGTAAAAACACTGCCCCTGACGTACGACCTTTCAGCTCCACCACTGTCCAAAGCAGATTCCAAGTTGATTATTCTCTGCAAAAACTTCCTGTTGGCAAAGATAGTTACTTATTAAATAGTTTAATCCTGTATCCCCTGTCCCACTCAGTTGAAGTAAAGGGGCGGTGGCATATTGTTATTGTCAGTGGATTAGAAATCCAGGGACCCAGGGTATGCTCCGGGGTCCCAGGTTCATATCCCACCCGCGGCAGATAGTGAATTTGAATTCAATAAAAGAAATCTGGCATTAAGTCTAATGATGTGGAACCATTGCTGATTGCCGTCAAACCCATCTGGTTCAAGGAAATCTGCCGTCCTTACCCGGTCTGGCCTATATGCGACGCCAGGCCCACACAGCGATGCAGTTGACTCTTAACTGCCCCTCGCTGAAATGGCCTAGCAAGTCACTCAGTTCAAGGGTAATTAGGGATGGGCAAAAAATGCAGACCCAAGAATGAATTTTAAAAATATATCTAATCCTGTTTTCCTGCTCTTTCACCATATTCTCTCTCATTCTTTTTTCAAATATTTGTCCAATTGCATTTTAAATGATGTAGCATTTTCCTTGCTGGTGACATGTTCTACGGTAGTCTGCTCTGTCGCTTTCTCTCTTCTTGATGGCCCACGTGGCCAAACTTCCTCCAAGTCTTCCCTCTGCCCGACCCGAAACTTGTTTCCTTCTCTAGTTTCTGTCCTTCCTCCCCCGATGGCCGTCCAATTCACCTTGTCCATAGGGCCCATCTCCTGCTCTCCTGACTTTGTTCCCACTCAACAACTGACACCCCCCTCCGGTGTCATTGCCCCCTTCAAATTAGCTTTCACCTCATAAAACCAAGCCAAGAGTCTCCTGCACCCATCTTAATTCTCATCTGCCTGTTACCCCCTCGGTGACATCATCTGAAAATACAATGTCAGTTTCCACATGTATGCAAATACTTGCATATCTCGTCCACTCTCTCTTCTATATTGTCAAGCTGCTTGTCTAGCATCTGGGGCAGCAGGGTAGCATGGTGGTTAGCATAAATGCTTCACAGCTCCAGGGTCCCAGGTTCGATTCCCGGCTGGGTCACTGTCTGTGTGGAGTCTGCACGTCCTCCCCCTGTGTGCGTGGGTTTCCTCCGGGTGCTCCGGTTTCCTCCCACAGTCCAAAGATGTGCGGGTTAGGTGGATTGGCCATGCTAAATTGCCCGCAGTGTCCTAATAAAAGTAAGGTTAAGGGGGGGTTGTTGGGTTACGGGTATAGGGTGGATACGTGGGTTTGAGTAGGGTGATCATTGCTCGGCACAACATTGAGGGCCGAAGGGCCTGTTCTGTGCTGTACTGTTCTATTCTATTCTATCACTACTGGATGAGCAGAAACTCCCTCCAGTTATATATTGGGGAAACTGAAGCCATTGTTTTCTGTCCCCGTTCCAACCTCTGTTCCCTAGCTATTGACTCCATTCCTCTCCCTGCCAACAAGTCTTGAGATTAAACCAGTCAGTTCAAAACCGCGGTGTCATATTTGATCTCGGTGAGCTTCCTATCACAATTTTATGCTATGACAAAGACGGTCTGTTTCCACCTACGTAATATTGCTGGACCGCTCCCACCCCCATCTCAGCTCTTACGCTGCTGAAACCTTCAACCGTATCTTTGTTACCTCTCGACATAACTATTCTAATGGACAACTGGATGATCTTCCAAATTCCACCCTTCGTAAACTTGAGGTCATCCAAAGCTCCCGTGTTGTAACTCTCACCAAGTCCTGTCTCCCCATCACCCCTGCACTCGCTGACCTTGGCTCAAATTCTCATCCTTGTTTTCGAATCCCTCCATGGCCTCACCTTCCCTTCTTCTGTCATTTTCTGTAATGTCCCACAACCTCTCAGGACTTCCCCACCATATCATCCTCCCACCTTTGGAATTCCCCCCCCCCCCCCCCCCCCTCGCCGACATGACGTTACATCGGCGAGGCTTATAATTGTTTTTCACAAATGTGGAGAAGTTGAGCGGAACCCACCAGGAGTGCATAGGTATGTATAGCCCCCCTCCCCCCGGTCCGGGAGAGTCATGCCCAGGGCACTGCCCCCTGGCACCCTAGCGCTGACCCTGTCAGGGTGGCATTTAGAACCTTTTGGGGGTGTTTCCCCTTATTTGGTGGTGATCGGGGGGGGTGGCTCCTTTTTTATAGCGGAGGGAAGTGCGCCCTTCAAAATGATGCCCCAAACTCTGGATTCCCTGGCTGCTGGCTTTTTCCATCCCGCTCGGTCAGTGTGAGCTTCACCCCCAGCATTTTTCTTCTCAATGTTTTAAAATATGGTGAGAAAAACCAGGCGAGCTGCACACTGCTTTTATCACCCGAAGTGTGTGTGTGGGGGTGTTGTGTTGTGTGGGGGTGTTGTGTTGTGTGTGTGTAGGGGCGTGGTGTGTGTGTGGGGAGGGGTGGTGTGTTGTGTGTGTGTCAAGGGGGGTGGTGTGTGTGGGGGGTGGTGTGTGTGGGGGGTGGTGTGTTTGTGTGTGTGGGGGTGTTGGGTTGTGTGTGTGGGGGTGTTGTGTTTGTGTGTGTGGGGGTGTTGGGTTGTGTGTGTGGGGGTGTTGTGTTTGTGTGTGTGGGGGGGGTGGTGTGTGTGTGGGGGGGTGGTGTGTGTGTGGGGGGTTGGTGTGT